>NC_134486.1:265519541-265582041 GCF_040206685.1 Ascaphus truei | reverse complement strand
TAGATCTGAGAAGACTGAATTAATTCTTTCGAGTAGAATCATTCAAGATATTCAGCCAAGTGAATTCATTATTTTTATCGATCTCAAGGATGTGTAACTGCATGTAATTATAGCAACCTTGCATCACAAATTCTGTCTGCTGTGATCTCATTCCCAGTATACCACTCTGTCGTTTGGTCTAGCAACCGTGCCAGGTATGTTCTGATTGTGGGCAAAAAATAAATAAAGGAATAGCACTGGGGCCCTATTTGGACAATATTTGCATAAAAGCAAGTTCACAGCAAAGAGTTCAGGAATGTGCCACAGTTGTTATCCACGGGTTCCAAAAGCATGAATGGCTCATAAAAGAGCCATGTTATTGCTTTCCTGTGCAGGGGATACATTTTTCTGGTGATTCTCAGACTTCAATCTAGGCATCACATTTCCTCCCTTAGAGAAGATCTTTGAGATTGTGCAGCTGCCAGAGGACTTGGGAAGAAACCATGCCTGCTGGCAATAAGCAGGCGCCTGGGACTTTTCACATCCTCAATAGAGGTTGCTCCTTGGGCTGGTCTGCATATGGGGCACCTACAATTAAATTCCCTGCCTCTGAACATTAAAGCAAAAGATCTATTGCAGTTAATCAGACGGTGCAGCATGCAAGTCACTGGCTTGGGCAAAGGGATGCCCACTGACAGATACGCAGTTAATAGTTGTGTTTTATGGATGCAAGCCTACAAGGGTGGGGATCTCCTTTAGGCCTAGAATACTGCCAATGAATACGGAGTGCGAAGTATCAAGGTGCCGCATAGAATATTAATAAAGTTCCAATAAAAATCGCTTAGGATGGCCTGGGAGGAGTTATACTGACAAAAAGATAGCGGTGTAGTATATAAATTGACAAGGAGGGACAAAGAGTTCTGAAATTAGGGTAGATGCTTTCAAGGTCCTGAATTCGGAAGGACCCTCAATTGGGTATGTCCCTCAATTTTCGTCCGTTCACATTGCAGGCAAATCCAAAGTTAATGCAGATTTTCACAGTAGAAAATAGTTATTTTAGGAGAATGGGCTCCTTGTTCAGAAGTTTTGTAGAAACTGGTCAAAAGATTGGGATATCTACAGTTAGATTTGATGGTAATAAAGTTTAAGGCAAAGCTTCTACATTGTCACGGACTTCCGGCCATTAAGATCCTACCTCCACCGGAACAGCAGGGCCAAGCAAGGATTGTCGGGTTCACAGGCAAGGAAGGCAGCAGGAATCGTAGTCTGGGTCACAGGCAGAGGTCGGCAGCAGGAACAGTGCATGGGAGCAGGACAAATGGGGACATGCCAATAGAAGGCAACGACCTTTGATATAGAACAGGAACAGAACAGGTCATACCAGGGCAAAGGGAACCGAACCTAAAACAAAGGAAAAGAGGAACAGGAAACTATAAAGGCAGGCAGGGACAGAAGAAACCAAGTGAAGACAGACAGCGGAAAACCCATAGCAGACAGAAACAGCACACCCAGTGGACAGACAGAGGCACTGTGTCTGGGAGCGGAACATCTAGGAAGACCCCGGCATTCATATCTTCAAAATCACAGAACAAAAAGAAGCAGAGCAAATAGATGCTCTGTCCAGTGCCTTGGGACTTCTAACTCGCTTATGTCTTTCCACTGATATCCTTGATTGTGAGACCAGTGAGGAAAATAGTCAAGGAGCATTAGTGATTACAATCCTCCCCAACTGGCTCAGAAGAGTTTAGTTTGCAGATGTGATAAGGCTGCCAATAGATTATCACTGGACTCTCCCACAAATTTACTCTCCCAAGGTCCAGTGCTACATCCAGATTGGCCCTAACGGCTTGGAAATTGAAAGGGGGACACTAGAAGCAAAGGGTCTATCAAGTGTAGTGGTTTATCTGTTGCTAATGGCAAGGAAGGCCTCAACTTTTAAGGTTTACTACAATATTTGGGGGAAAAATATATATTTTGTCATAAATCCAAGCATAAAAATCTGCAAAAAACTGTCAGGGAGGTTTTGAATTGGGATTATCGCTAAAATCCTTAAAACGTCAAGTGGTGGCTCTGGGCGTTCTGTTTCAAGAGCAGCTAGCTGATAATAAACTCATTGTTCAATTGTTGCATACATTTAAGTAGGTGAAGCAGCAAAACTGGCAATTTATTCCACCCTGGTTCTTTAACTGGTCCTAGAGAATTTAATAGATGAGCTGTTTGAGCCATTTTGCAAGTAAACAATAAACAAATCAGCAGAGAGAGAAATTCAGCCTTGATCCTGTGAAGAACCCTTTACACGATTCCATCAAGATACGGTTGTACTTAGAGAAAATTCTAGATTTATCCCTAAAGTGGCATCAAGCCGTGGAGATACCATGATTAGGATGCTGGGTATTCGGACCACCTATGCTCCCCTATCAATAGGGTAATGCCCCCATCCTACACTCCTCAATTTGGTACTTCTCCACAAAAGACCAGCAAAGACACACTTCAGTTACTACACAGTTCCTATTGCTTAGACCACTACATAAGGGGATGGTGAGCAGCTATACTGGAGTTCCTTCTATAGCCTAAGTTTCTAATTGTATACCTGTGCGCTTATATTACATTATTGTTATATATAAAACTATATGTACATTACAAAGTAACATTTCACTTTAAACATAAGAGTTCATGGAACTTGTAGAAAAAACATTGCATTGTATGCAATATTTGAATGCTGAATAAAAGCTAATGTAATACAGGCATACCCTGCATTAATGTACGCAATGGGACCGGAGCATGTATGTAAAGTGAAAATGTACTTAAAGTGAAGCACTCCCTTTTTCCCACTTTTGATGCACGTACTGTACTGCAATTGTCATATACGTGCATAACTGATGTAAATAACGCATGTGTAACAGGCTCTATAGCCTCCCCGCTTGTGCACAGCTTCGGTACAGGTAGGGAGCCAGTATTGCTGTTCAGGACGTGCTGACAGGCGCATGCGTGAGCTGCTGTTTGCCTATTGAGTGAAATGTACTTACTCGCGAGTGTACTTAAAGTGAGTGTCCTTAAAGCGGGGTATGCCTGTACTGTACTTAATATTCTTATTGCTTTTGTATGTTGTTTGTTATTTTGTTCTGTATAAAGTTTCACTACATTTTTAGCAGAATGTGGTAATGTGGGCACTTTGTGTATAGCAAAGATAATGTGTGCCTCTATACATATACAGAAAAATATTAAGACATACAGTATGAATTACAGTGTAGATAATACATAATACATAATCAGACACTTGATTTACATATCATGTTAAACATATACATGTAGATATCTTATGAATGTTTGCAGCCATCCAAAAAAGTAGATTCTCATGGTGCGGGCTAGCCAACTACTGACACAATTATGACTGGTAATAAAAATAAGTGAAACTATAAATGAAGAAGGAGCAAAATTGTACAAATGAAATTAAAAAAGAAGAAAAAAAGACCAAACTCTAATAAAGAGTGTGACTTGCTTAAAAAAAAAAAAAGGAATTCTTCCAGAGGAGCGCCTCCCAGGTGGCAGCGGTGGAAAATGGCAGCCTTTCCCGCGTCTCATCGGCGTCCAATCTGGAAGAGATAATGACCTCTACATTTCAGAAAGAACGGTAAAAGTCAGTTACAGATCTGAAACAAGACCTAGAGGCTATAAATAACCAGTATAGGACCTGGAGAAACGGGAAATCGGGCACAATGTATGAAGCAGAAATATCCCAGAAATGGTCTCCAACAATGATCTACAAGCATACCTAAAGAGACTTAAAAAAATATCAGTCTGTCAGTCAGGTATGCACTTGTATAGGGTGCATAGAGCCCTGTGACAAAAGCAGAACACCCTCTGGAAAAGAAGGGATGTAATAATAAAATGCCATCAATACACGATAAAAAGCAGAAATGATCAATGCAAACAGAATCAAGGAAGAGGTAGAATTAGAAAAGTCCCATCTGAAAATCTTTAACGACCTGGCAAGGTCTATGGTCCTGAAGAAAAGGGAGATGCAACCCTTAACGAGCCATGTGAGAGATGAGGGTCAAATCAATGGGGATTCCCCTTTAAGCTTTCAATGTTTAAAGATAAACAAATCTTCATAAAATCTATGGAAAGAGTGGGGCCGTTCCTGAGAACACTCGACCTCAGTCCTCCAAGGACAGACAAAGCAAACCTAGGACATAAAGGGCTGATGAATGATCCCCGCACCCTATCTCCACTCAGCAACACACCTCAATCTAGAAGATCATAGAGGTCAGCCATTTTTGTCCCACCTTCACCCCACTGTGGTCAGAGTGAGCCTGGTGAAGTCTGTCACGGATGCTCACTACAACCTGTACTACACCGCTGTGTCGAGGTGGGGATGTATAAATACCGCCGCCCTACAACCACGTGGTCAGGTCCAGATAGCAGAGTCAGGGTCGTGTAGCCGGGTCAGGGTAGGAGAGTGTAGGTAGGTCAGAGTACTTGCCGTGGTCCGGGGTTGGCGAGGGGAGAATAATTGTAGTCCGTAAGCTGTGGTCATGGAGTGGAGAGCAGAAGTCCAATAACGTGCCAAAGTCCAGGGATGTAGATGAGGGGTCAGGTACAGGCAGAGGTCACACCATAGATCAAGACAGGTTCAAATACAGGCAAAACTCAGGCTGCAATGAGCACGGTGCATAGACAAGGGTCTATGCTCAGCAACAAGACAGAAGACTAGGTGAAAATAAAGAGAGATGAACCAATGGAGAGGAAGCAGGAGGGAGTATACTTAGCAATAGGTAGAGAACTGATAGGCTGTAATTACCTTGGAGGTAGGTGCAGCACAGGTGAAGGTAGTCCCAGCGTTATCGTCTGCGCGACGTGCACGCGCGGGAGACGTGCGGCAGGCGCAGTGGGACTGGGCGAAGTGATGCCATCATGAGCGTGTCTGTCTGTTGCGGCGGTGCGCATGCACCGCCAGGAGTCCGCGCATCGCGGATGACCGGCATTGGGCGTCAGGAGGACGGAGCTTCGAAGTGACCCTTACAACATCAGAGGTGAGTCTAATGATTATTGAAGCTCGGCTAACACGGTACTGATACCTCTACATTAATATATATATATATATATATATATATATATATATATATATATATAGGCAATACGATACCGCACGTGGACGAATATCAGAGGCAGCACTCCAAATGAATATCAAAAATCCTGTATTATTCAACAAAACATCATATCCAACGTTTCGGTCCATCACCTTGACAAAGGTCCCGTTTGAGGACCGAAACGTTGGATATGATGTTTTGTTGAATAATACAGGATTTTTGATATTCATTTGGAGTGCTGCCTCTGATATTCGTCCACGTGCGGTATCGTATTGCCTATATATATATATATATATATATATATATATATATATATATATATATATATTAATGTAGAGGTATCAGTACCGTGTTAGCCGAGCTTCAATAATCAAAAAATAAATAGATGATACCGTTCTGTGGCTAACAAAATGCTTTATTTGTGCGAGCTTTGACATCTCCAGCCATATAACACATCCACACCGGGGGAAGGACCAGCACAGATAACATTCCAATAGACACTGTTTATAGTATAGCTTTTGCTTGCTTCATTCATTGTAACATCGCCGGAAGAAGAGATCAGTGTATCTCGAAAGCTCGCACAAATAAAAGTATTTCGTTAGCCACAGAACGGTATCATCTATTTCTTTTTTGATTTTATATATATATATATATATATATATATATATATATATGTAACACAGTTTCCCTGTGTTATCTGTGGCTCACAGGAGGCCTGAACCTCCACTGCTGGGAGCCTGGGGTGTTCTGGACCCGTCTGGTGACAGCACCTCCACCTATGCGGGATCCTACTATGTTGGATAACCCCGTCACAGGACCTGATTCAATAATACACACACTGATATAGATAACAGTTTACTGCATGCATTTGGAAAAGGAATAACAATATAACACCCACACCAAATAGGCCACGCACAGCCGTAACTCCACAGTGCCCTCCAACAGTGTCACACTCAGATGGGATACCATGGCACCCAACCACCCTGGTGTCCACAAAAGTCAACCCACCTAATGTGGTGACAGCGCTGCCCACAACTAAAGTGTGAATTGTTGGTGCACTTGAAGATACCTGCCGAGTGCTCCAGCACCCGATAGAACCGAATGAAGACAAAGAGTCCGCCTCCACGTGGGGTGGTATCCAGCTGGAGGATCCCACCGTGAAGATAGTCTCTGTGCCTTGCGGTGGTGGTCTGGTCCCAAACCACGGGATGCAATGGCTATGCAGCGTCCTTCTGTGTCCCTGACACTATAATTACTAAATGGAGCAGTATCCCTGTCTAAGGGCCTGTCCCTCTCGCAGCCACAAACTTTACAGGTGCAGTCGGGGTCTAGCTGGGGCCTATAGGGGTCTCTGCCTAGTCCCAGCTCCAACTGACGTGGCTCCCCAAGAGCACCAAATCTATCTATTTCCTGACAGGGTAATCCTGGTGCCCTATTGGCTAAGCCTGCTCATGTGCTGCTGCAGCCCTGAGGGCTGCTGAGACGTGTAGTCCCTATCTCTCTTCTGTGGGGCACTGTGTAATGGCCGCTGAAACTATTTGTGCTGCGCACATGCAGGATCTGGGTCATGCCTGCTCAGCTATATAAAAGATGGCAGTCCGCTGTGGGACTCCGGCGACCCAGACGCCCCATCGATTGGGTGCAACCGCCGCGCTCCCTGCATTCCCGGTGGGTCCTTCTGCTATTCCGATGGCACCTGCATGCACCACTAGGCTGCCGCCCCCCTCCCGCAGTGAAGTTAGGGGACAAGGGGATCCCAGAAGGATACCTGGCTACATATATATATCTCTATATCTCTATATATATATATATATATATATATATATATATATATATATATATATATATATAGATATTTATGTATATATATATATATATATATATATATAATGATACAATCACTGCCCTCTAGGGGCTAGAATAAGGCGGCTATAGGACTTTTCAGTTCTCAGAGAGTTAATCTGTAGAGTAGCTAGTTCAGCTGAAGCTAATCAGCCTGGTCTGAATAGTCAGGAAGTGACAACAGAGATGCTGCGATGCTGCCAGAGAGGCACTGCTGAAAGTGAAACAGCGTAAGAGACTGTTATCCTAAAGAAGGGGGCAGATAGAAGTGCTCCCCAGCTGCGGGTGCTGGTTACAGAGGACCTACAGAGGAGTTTCTCTAGGCTCAACGTGGGGCTGAGTTCCCCTAGCAAGAAAGGACAACAAGGCCGTGCTGAAGCAGGGATGTCTGCTCCAAAGGACTGACGGATAAGCAAAAACACTTTATTGTTGGATGCAGAGACTGTGTTATCTTGTTGCATATGCCAGGGCATGTTTTGGCTTTGGAACCAGCTTAGCTGGCCATGCAGGTAGTGAGGGCGAAAGCTATGGTATAGTTAGCTTTCCCTAAATGGAAAAGGCGTTATTTGTATGTGTTGTTTTGCTTTAAAGGGACGGTGGGCCTGTTAGCATATGATTTAATTCCTGTAAATAAACCCCACGTAAGAGAAGTACGACGTTTCCTGCCTTTATCTGGGACTAAAAGATGCTACAACATGGTGTGGGCATCACAATATATATCAGGAAGCTCCTTTATACAGCTGTAAAATAATCAAAAGTACAAGAATATAAAATTACAAACTTTATGCATTAGAACAAATCTACACAATAAATCTAGACCCAAGACTATCCTCAATATGTTGTCACAGCTGGTATTTACTAAGGGGAAAGATATATCATAAACAATAGAGAAGATGATATATATAAATAACACTAGAATAAAACACATATAAACTATCAATAAATCAAAAGAATCTATCAGAATCTACTCCCTGATGTAATTCTTAACGTTTTGGTAAGAAGCAGGCATAGTGCAAAGAAACATTGAGTCCCCCTTGGGGTGAAAGTATCTAAGGTATAAATCAAAAAAACATTCCCCTTGTAATATATGTGTAGCAGAGTCATCCTCCACATCTCTGGGAGAAGCTTATCCAGCTTCTCAGACTCCTATGCTGAGGTGCTTCGGCCATGTTGGGATTGGCATGGACCGGAGAGAGGATATCCTCTGCTGGAGACAGGATATCCTTTGGAACTGCAAGGGCAAGGTCAGAGCTGCCTGAGCCCATGGAGGGGAAGGTACTGTCCTGGGAGCCAGTCAGGCTGCCTAGGGCTAGGACAGAGAGGACCCAGTTTGTCCCTAACCCCCGTAGTTGAGTGTTGTAGAGCCGGCCATAAGTCAGGAACATTGCCTGTTAGCCAGATCGCCGGAGGAGCGGGACGGATTGCAGGAAGGATTCCCCAGGCCTGGAGGAAAGACCACGTGGATGCCGGAAGTAAGGAGATAAGGGACATTGTATTGGGAGTCTCTGCATCGTGGGGTCATGGATACATAGGTTCCTGTGAGGGGTCATCTTGTCTGTGGCAGGATCCTAACTGGTGGAGGCACTGCACCATGCACCCCAAGCTCCTATGAGCGGAGGCTTAGGCCTTCTGTGCCCAAACAGGTAGCACCACAGTACCAGTAGCACCCATAGTACCTGCAGATTCCTTAGAGGCCCTGCTGAGATTCAGACTTGGGGTGTGCACAAAGAGAAAATAAATTAAAGGTATAACTATGCCCCTACCGTCCAGGCAGAGGGTCCATCAGTGGGCCCTGGAACATCAGGTATTCCCCCGACACGTGATCGCCATCTGCCAGGTCCCGGCACACACCTCCTATAATCTGTGTATGGCACTGGGGCAGTTCCCGGGGTTACGCGATGCCAAGATTCTAGGCCGGAGACCGGATCCTGATTATGTGTGGAGCATGGTCCTCGCTACCGGCTGCTGTGACATACTGGAGAATGAAGGCCCTTGGGCTCTGTATCTCCCTGGAGCCCTGGGAAGCATGTGTTCCCTCATATATTCCAAACTGACAGTAAAAGCGGAGTAACCTAGCTCTGGTTCTGCCCAAGAGATTGCCCCAGTGGCTGGATCTTCCCCATCCCAGGGAGCTTCCAGTAGAGGTGAGGCTAGTCCAGAATCAGTTAGTGGGCGTGGGTTTGATAGTAGAAGCGGCAACCCGTTGGGAGAAGCAGCGCTCGTGGAAGTGTTGCAGCAACTGGCTGAAAACATCACAGGCTCACCACTACCACCAACTGAAAGCTTTTTCAGGGGTACTGCCTACCCCTATGCATCACCCATCATGGTGGTGCAGAAGAAAAATGGTTCTGTGCGTCTATATGTGGACTACTGCACCCTAAATTGCTGGACTATCCTGGATCAATACACTCTACCCAGCATTGAGGAATAATTATTACTGATCATTTTTATGCATGTAAGCTAGGGGTAGCCAACCTTTTTCTGAGATGGGCCAATAAATGGGCAAAAAACTCTGGGGGGCTACTGGCAGCAGATCGGCGGCCGCATCAAGAGAAGACACCTAAATAGACAAACTGAGAGCAAGTGCTGGAGTCAGCACAAGCAGTGGGACAACAGCAATCTGTGTGGAGTGGGCAGGGCTGCTGACAGCATTCCTGGGGCCCAGGATTAGGGTTTCTACCTGGGCCTCCCTATGTTTGTGCCCTGTCAACCCCCCTCTCTTTCTTACACTCACCTCTCTTGTTCTCTCACCACTTCGCTCCCACCCCTGCTCTAAGCCTTTCATACTGTAGCAGTACTACTTCTCTCTTTTGTGTCTTCATGTTCATTTGGTTTAGTGTATTATTGCAGCTCGGAGAATATGGCAAGATGCCACGGAAAGGAGGACATACTGTATCTTATATGTCCCATTCAGCAGAAGGGAGAGCTTATGCCAATTCATCTTGAAGTCATGGATGGGTTTGAGGAAAGAAAATTGTCAGTAAAAATAATTTTGCTTTCCCAGGTACAACAACTCAAGCAATCTTGAAAAAAAAAAAAAACATTATTACACTGACAAGGGGTCGTCCATAAATTTCCTTTGCGTTCAGAAGGTGTGAGATCAAACACTCCCTGAAGTTCTTCATACGCGTAGCATTTGCCAAAATTTGCCTTTTTAACCTTTTATCTGCCAGAAGACCAGCGGCATTTCCTCCTTGTATGGTGTGTACATACACCAAGGTGCGGAGAGAGAGAGAGAGGGGGAGAACCCCTAACCTGCAAGGAACAGGGCTTATGGGCAAACAACACAGCAAAACTTCTCTTATCACTAACTGTGCTTTATATATAGCATATCGAATGCCATAGTCCTCACTTTCGGGTAGTCACACATGGTGAAAACATATCAAATACAATACATGTATTGTATGTCTTTATTTATATAGCGCCATTAGTGTACATAGTGCTTCAAAGTAGTAATACACGTGATAATCAAATAAATAACAGGTAATATAAATAACAGGTCATGGGAATAAGTGCTTCAGACATAAAAGTAACATTAAGGAAAAGGAGTCCCTTCTCTGAGGAGCTTACAGTCTAATTGGTAGGTAGGGAGAACATACAGAGACAGTAGGAGGGAATTCTGGTAAGTGCGTCTGCAGGGGGCCAAGCTTTATGTATCATGTGTCCAGTATAATCTACAGTGCTATTCATATGCTTCTTTAAGCAAGTGGGTCTTAAGGTGGGTCTTAAAGGTGGATAGAGAGGGTGCTAGTCGGGTATTGAGGGGAAAGGCATTCCAGAGGTGCGGGGCAGTAAGTGAGAAAGGTTTAAGGCGGGAGAGGGCTTTAGATACAAAGGGGGTAGAAAGAAGACATCCTTGACATCAGCAATGTCGCCGCACAAATGTCCCAGAGAATCACTTTGTTTTCCTCTGAGGCATGTGTACTAACTAATGGGCCACTGTTGGTGCCTGCACAATGTTGGAGCTCATATAACACAAAGTACTAGTGATAGTTGCAGGCCTGGTATTGCGTTAAATACAGCAGTTGCTTATTTTTTAATCAGACACCCCTGGAGGGCCTTGGAATACTGTTATCACGCTACTTTGCTTCACCCCTCTCTCTGGAACTCGTCCTATCTCCTCTCTCCAAATGGGTCTGATTTACAACTTGCCTGCCATGACATCACAAACTTGCCAGGTTCTAACGCCTTACTTCTCTCTCCTGATCACAGGCATTGGCCATAATTACTGTCTGTTACTGCACTCAACACTGTGCTGTTGGGGGCAGTTTAAACACACACACACACAAAGAAAAACAGGTCAAGCACTCCATTTTCCAACGGTGAGTTTTTATTCTTCAACATTTTGGCTCCCAATGTAGACTTTAGCAGGAACACCAACAGTGTAATATCAGTCAGCAAATTTCGACCCTATCTACCCTAGTAAATATGCTGCATTGCCTTAAGTTACCGTAAGTGATCACAAATACCCAACTTTATATATCCACAAATGAAGGTCAATGAGCATATACCTATGGTGCGGGATAAAAAACAGTTGTTGTTGGAACATTGTTCTGAAAAGCAGCCAAGGTACAGTAGCATAACGGTTGTTCTAGCCAAATTCAGGCATCTTCACTGTGTTGACGAGGACCTGGTGTAAGAATGAGGTTTATTAGGACAGGGGGACATTTTTGTGGAAAACAATCTGCACAGAACAAATATGCTTCATATTAAACCAAAATTGAACTATGTTACTGGCGCATTAAAGTAATAACTGTAGAAGAGGTGCTTTTAAAGTAGCATGTGGAAAGCCAGCAGGTATGAAGCAGCACACACAATTGAAACAGACTTACTCCTTATTATGCTTGATATCAACACAACCCTCAAAAGGCACAAATGTAACAACAGCCAGCTAGCTATGCTGAAAGTGTGTTACAAACACAACCACTTATCTGTACACAACAAAGGCAAAAGGCTGCAGGGAAATGACAAAATTAATTAGAAGTGTGTATATGTTAAGGCAAGAATGCTAAAGGCCAAATGTGTAGCATAAATAAATGTTACCAATATTAATATTATAGACACCCCAGTAACTTGGAAAAATGAAAATCAATCAATACTATAATACCAAGGTACATCATTTACAGTGTTGGCAGAATAAGTACAATCACATGTAATCTTTTACTTCTATGCAAAAGTTCTTGATCCATTGTCTTTTTATTGTCCACAGAGATACTGTATTATGTAATAGGTTCGAATATAGTAGCTGTTGAGACACATTGTCTGTGCCCTACAAAATATTTCCTAATTTAATAATCAACTAGTATTAAAGCAGCAATCCCAACCCACCTAATTTAATCTGTGGTGTTGCATGCTTCTCCCATCCTTGGGGACCCCCCAGTTGTTGAGAAATTTATGTCGTTTTCTGGTATCAGGCTCACATGGATAGATGGCCACTAATAAAAAGCCTATGCCATGTTTCTCTTATGTACTGTACCTGCTAGGCAGAGGCTGACCCCAGTGGCTACCTCGATGAATAATCTTGTCCTGGAGATTTACAATCTACAGACATTTCTTGCCAACCTGGGGGTCCTTATAGATCAGAGCACAGCAGTTCAGCTCTAAGAGACCACGGCATCAAATAAAGTAAATAAATTTAAAAAAATTAAAAACCAGCATGAAATGCACTCTAATACAGGGGTGCCAAACTGGAGGGCAGGAGATTTTTTGGGGGGGTGCGGGCGGTTGCAGATATCCCGCGCTATTCCCCAGGGCATTTAAATAAATGCCGGAGGATTGCGTGAGGCCTCTGCAACAATTAAAACTTACTGGGATTCAGACGCTGTGATGCATCTCCATGGCAACGCACGTAATTTGACGTTACAGGCAACAAATGACGCTGTGAGTCACGTGACCTGACGTCACATGACCCCGGAGCATCATTTGCCGCAGCTGGAAGGTAAGAGGGGGGCGCGAGCTCCGGAGCAGGCCAGACAGGGGGGTACAGCAGTAAACGTTTGTGCTCCCCTGCTCTAATACATGCTACTAAGTGGGAGTGCACCTTTGAAACAATACTATTCCGAATTCTTTATTTTGCTATCCCATTACATCAAGGCCAAGCCAGCTGTACAAACTGTGAGGATTACAAAATATAGCTATAGCTCTCAGATTCAATATCATGAAGTATTAAAATGTACTTAGAAAAATCAGGGGGTGTGTGCTACAGTAGGTGGTGCTGTAAATCACTAATAGGAGAACAGCAGCTTGGTTCATGTTATATGGCTTTTCATGTAAGTCCTTGACAGCAATATCCCAATTGCAGAAGTAAAAATATATGTTTTGATTAATCACTATGACACCGTGGTTTCTCTGCAGTCAACAGCTAGAAAGCTTAGTTTAGAAAGCTTTTTCCCTAATATCTTTCCAAAGTTAGTTCTGTCCTGAACACGACTTGTTTTTATTTATATTTGTGGAGGGATCACCCCCACCACCCAAACACGAAAACTGAACTTATCAATTGCTAGGATGGGGCAGACTTAATAAAAAAAGAATATATATTTTTATTGCTCAATATTGTATATAAAGTACTGGGAGCACCAAATAGATTCAATAGATTCCATAGAATGATTAATTGAAATTACACAATACACAATATACACTCACTGGGGTATGTAAAACTTATTTTAAAACAGTAGATTCCAATAATTACATTTTAGAATCCAGTTGCCATGATCCTAATTGGATTAAAAACATTCCGTACAGGCAATTGCGTAGGATTAAGTGCAATTGCACAGAAGAAGAGGTATATGTTGAACAATCTAACATTTTAATTAACAAATTTAAAGAAAGAAATTACAGTGAATGGACAATTGATAAGGCCATTGACAAAACAAACAAAATACAGAGAAGTGAACTTACAAATAGTAATAGAAAACTCAGACGAGAAAAACAAATAAGTTTAATACATCTTTCATTACAGAATACAACAGAGAAGCAATACATATTAAGAACATTATATTTAAACACTGGCATATATGAAGAAATGTTCCAATACTCGAAGACCACTTACCTGATATACCTAGTGTGATATTCAGCAGGGCACCAAATTTAAAGAGTCAATTGGCATCAACAGTATTTAAAAGATAAACGATTAATGCTTCAAACTGGCTCAATCAATCCGAGGACTTCTACGGTTGTATCGTGTGTAAGGCTTGTCTACATAAAAATCCCGATAAATTGATATGCAAGTCCAACCAAACTGTAGAAGTATTCCAAATAGAGGAATATATCAATTGTAAATCCCCTTATGCTGTATACATATTAGAATAAATATGTGACCTCCAATATGTAGGACGTACCTCTCGACCACTGAGGATCAGAATTTTAGAACACCTAGGGAATATTAGGAAAGGAGTTTTAACAAATTCTGTTTCAAAATATTTCTTTTTGCACCATTAATCTGACCCCAAATATCTAATGCACAAAGGCAATGAACAAGTACCAGAACAAAAAGAGAAACAGCGCAAAAAACCTCATAGTGTAGTATATTAAAAAGTGTTTATAGTGTTAAACAGTTAAATATTGCACGTACATCAAAGAGAATATATATCAGCATGACATGTATAGGGACATGTTACCACTACAGCAGACTGCAACCGTGGATCAAGTTGTATCAGCCCAGCAGCCGGATCGGATCTCTCCTTGTACTCTCAAGTGGCAGTCTTTGTACACCCTCCACTCGAGTTGGTCAAGGCCCCTCACTGAATGGTGAGAACGCTGTCACAAAGAGAAAGGCTCCCTTGCCGATTCCTGGTATCGGCTCACCGCACTTGTGCTGGTGATGTCATCAGATGGCACAGATGGAGTTTCTCACGTCGCGTCTTTTGCGGGTAAAAGATGAAGACAGCCAAAGAATGTCCCGTACAGAGTCAGTGTTGGCAATACAAATAAACCTTAGTAGGTGGTGATAGGTATGCGCCCTCTTCCTTCCAACGCGTTTCATATATAAATATACTTCGTCAGGGACGAAGAAATTGTGGACTATTGTGTTTATCTTATACATACTCCGGCTGTGAACACCCTGTGCTCCCCTCACCTGGAAAAATAACAAGAACTGCAGAGACCAAGGAACGGTCTCTAGAGGGTTTTCTGATCTGCTTTTCAATTATAATCACAATTTTCACTAAACACTTATTGGTGGAGGTTATATCACATTGTTTTACTTTGTATACATATATATTATTGTGCTGTAATTGATCACTTGATTAACTTTTGTATTTATTTTCACAATTTTTCGCTTAATTTTGGCACTTGCATCAAATATTTGACCATTTATTCAGTTTCACAAAAGTGCCCGATTAAATTTGTCAAATTTTGCCTTTTCTAACTGCATGAGGGAACAGGCTACCTTTGAAATGGGGAATTCATTTCACGTTACAGGCAATAAAGTGTTTTTATTTATGTGTACAGTTACCATATTCCCTGTCCCCCCTTTATACAGTTTTCCCCTTCCAGACATCAGTGATTACAGATGCAGCGGCCGTTATCCGACCATTTCTCGGACTAGAGTCAGTGAAGTCTGCTGTATTCTATGCGGCATTCACTATATCATCTTCCCGTGAAGTCTCCCAATTACACCTTTGTTTACCGTAGCCAGGGCCACCAGCAGGGGGAACAAAGGGTACGGGCATCCCGGGCCAATGAGTCAGGGGGGCCCTGCTCGACCGAGCGCCAGTTAATTTAATAAAAAAAAAAGTTTAAAAAAATGGCGGCGATTCCCGTGGTCCCGGCTCGCATGCGCAATGCAAGCAGGGTGTCCTGCCTGCTGCCTGTGGGCCCTCTTCCCCCCCCCCGCTCCCCACGTGGGACAGAGGGGGAAGCACCAAAACAAGCCTCGCGTGCGCAACCCAGACCCCCTGCTCCCCACGTGGGACGGAGGGGGAAGCGCCAACACAAGCCCTGCGTGCGCAACCCAACCCCCCCCTTCCCCCGCTCCCAAATTGATATGGAGGGGGAGAAGCGCCAACCCAGCTTCCGCACACCTCCTGCCCCAGCCCGCCTTGCCCCCCCAGCCGCCCACCACCTGCGGCCCCCTACCCTGAGCCCCCCTCCCACCCTTGGCAGCTGCTGGGGATATCGGGGGCAGGGGAGGGGAGTGTCTGGCGTCAAGAAAGAAGCACCCACCGGTCAAGGTAAGTCACCCACCCAGTCACTCAATCCACCCAGTCACCCACCCAGTCACCCACCCAGTCACTCAACCAATCCCTCACTCACCCAGTCACTCACCCACCCAGTCACTCACCCACCCAGTCACCCAGGCAGCCAGTCACCTGTCTTTTGTTGAAAATATAAAAATAAACAGGTTGAATTGTAATGTTTTTTTCTGTATCACAATAAGAAAACAGTTAAGTAAAAGTTGTGCGCTAAGAAATATTTTTTCGTGGTAGGTGCATACACTGGCGACACAGTTTATTACACTGCGGCCAGATCCGCAAGCCGGGAGATTTCCCGGCTTGCTAGTGGCCGCCCCTCGGCGTGCCGCGCGTCATAGACGCGCGGTCACGCGTCTTCGGGAGCGTGCGCCCCCTGCACGCGCGTCCAGGGGCTCCCCGAGGGAGCCCTGGTGTCCCGCGATCGCGGGACAGCGGCAGGGGGTTCTGGGGGACCCGGCGGACCCGGCAGCGGTAGGGAGAGCGCCCCGATCGGAGGGCGCTCTTCCGCTGCTTCGGCGCGCGCCCGTCACTCGGGCGCGCGCCAGGCTACTGCTGCGGCACAGAACGGGCAAATGCTCGAATAAACTGTGCCGCAGCAGTAGTTACATAGTTACATAGTAGATGAGGTTGAAAAAAGACGTTCGTCCATCAAGTTCAACCTATGCTAAATTTAGACAACCGATACTTTATTCTAGATCTATACTTACTTATTGATCCAAAGGAAGGCAAACAAAAAACCCCATTAAGGGGAAAAATTAATTCCTTCCTGACTCCAAGAATTGGCAATCGGATTAATCCCTGGATCAACATCCTTCCCATGTATACTTATTTGGTATATCCCTGTATACCTTTCCCATCTAAAAAGATGTCCAACCTTTTTTTGAACAAATCTATTGTATCTGCCATCACAGTCTCCATGGGTAATGAATTCCACATTTTAACTGCCCTTACTGTAAAGAACCCTTTCCTTTGTTGCTGGTGAAATTTCCTTTTCTCCAACCTTAAGGGATGGCCCCGAGTCCTTTGTACTGCCCGTGGGATGAATAGTTCTGTTGAAAGCTCCTTGTATTTTCCTTGAATATATTTGTATATAGTTATCATATCCCCTCTTAGACGCCTATTTTCTAATGTAAATAAATCTAATTTAGCTAGCCTCTCCTCATAAGTTAGAATGTCCATCCCCTTTATTAATTTGGTGGCTCTTCTCTGCACTCTCTCTAGTTCCATAATGTCTTTTCTTAGGATTGGTGCCCAAAATTGTACTCCATATTCAAGGTGTGGTCTTACTAATGCTTTGTAAAGGGGCATAATTATGTTTACTTCCCTTCCATCCATTGCCCGTTTGATGCAAGATAAGATCTTGTTTGCCTTTGCAGCTACTGCATGACATTGGGCACTATTGCTAAGCCTGCTATATACAAGCACTCCTAAATCCTTCTCCATCAAGGATTCCCCCAATATATCTCCATTTAATTTGTAAGTCGCCTTTTTATTCTTGCATCCCAAATGCATAACCTTACATTTATCTGTATTAAACCTCATTTGCCATTTACCTACCGACGTTTCCAGTCTCTCCAAGTCCTTCTGAAGAGAAATTACATCCTGCTCTGATTCTATTACCTTACACAATTTAGTATCATCAGCAAAGATGGAGACTTTGCTCTCGATCCCAACCTCAAGGTCATTAATAAACAAGTTAAAAAGCAGGGGTCCCAGTACCGATCCTTGAGGTACTCCACTCACGACTTTAGCCCAACCTGAAAAAGTTCCATTTATGACAACCCTCTGTTGTCTGTCCTTTAACCAGTTTTCAATCCAGGTGCATATATTATTACTGAGTCCAATTTTCTTTATTTTGTACACCAACCTCTTGTGTGAAACTGTATCAAAAGCCTTTGCAAAATCTAAGTAGACCACATCAACTGCATAACCCTGATCTAAATTCCTACTTACCTCCTCAAAGAAACAAATAAGGTTAGTTTGGCAAGATCTATCCTTCATAAATCCATGCTGACTATTACTAATAATTTTGTTTTCCATTAGGTATTCCTGAATATTATCCCGTATTAAACCTTCAAGTAGTTTCCCTACTATTGAGGTCAGGCTTACAGGTCTGTAATTCCCCGGGTGTGATCTACAGTAGCTCCCTTTTTAAATATAGGCACCACATCTGCTTTACGCCAATCTTGTGGTACTGAGCCTGTGGAAATGGAGTCCTTGAATATTAAATATAATGGTTTTGCTATTACTGATCTTAACTCCTTGAGAACTCTTGGATGTATGCATCGGGGCCATGTGCCTTATTTACTTTAATTTTTTCAAGTCGCTTATGAACTTCTTCCTCAGTTAACCAATTGGTCATTAATATGGAGGTTGTGGCTTTCTCCTGTGGCGCTACTATTGAACTTGATTCTTCCCTGGTAAACACAGAGGCAAAGAATTTGTTTAATACCTCTGCTTTCTCCTTATCTCCAATAATCTGCCTACCCATCTCACACTGAAAGGGTCCTATATTTTATTTTCTCATTTTTTTGTTATTACGGTACTTAAAGAACTTTTTAGGGTTGACCTTACTTTCTATTGCAATCCTTTTTTCATTATCCATTTTTGCTAATTTAATTGTCCCTTTGCAATTTTTGTTACATTCCTTATAATTCTGATACGATGTCTCTGTCCCTTCTGACTTAAAGAATCTAAACGCCTTCCTCTTCTTGTCCATTTCCTCCCCTACCTGTTTATTTAGCCACATTGGTTTTGACTTATTTCTTTTATACTTATTACCCAAGGGTATACACTGATAAGTGTGCTTTACTAACAATGTTTTAAAGACTGCCCATTTATCTTCTACATTTTTCCCTGCAAAAACATCATCCCATTGTATTACTACTAGATTAGACTTCAGTTTATTAAAGTCTGCCTTTCTAAAGTTTAAAGTCTTTGTTGAACCCAAGTAATCTGTTTTTTGATAATTTATTTCAAATGAGACCATGTTATGATCACTGTTACCCAAATGTTCCAGGATTTGAATATTTGTTATTACTTCTACATTGTTTGATATGACCAAATCCAGAACTGCCCCTCTCCTGGTTGGTTCCTCAATAATTTGGGTCATATAATTATCTTTAAGCACCCCCAAAAACCTGTTTCCTTTTGTTGTAACGCTAATTTCATTGCCCCAGTCTATGTCTGGATAATTAAAATCCCCCATTATGCAAACATGACCCAGTTTTGATGCCTTCTCCATTTGCAAATGTATTTTAGCTTCCTCAATCTCACAGATATTTGGTGGTTTATAGCATATTCCCACAAACATTTTCTTTATACTTTTACCTCCACTGCTAATTTCTATCCACAAGGTCTCTACATTTTCATCATTCCCTTCATAGACATCATCCCTTATAATAGGTTTTAGATCTGGTTTAACATATAGACATACTCCACCTCCCCTTCTATTTGTTCGATCCTTTCGAAAAAGAGAATACCCCTTTAAATTAACTGTCCAGTCATGAGTTTCATCCCACCATGTTTCAGTAATGCCTATGATATCATACTGCTCCCTTGTCGCTATTAATTCAAGCTCCCCCATTTTATCTGTCAGGCTTCTTGCATTAGCAAGCATGCATTTAAGTTTTTTTTCAGCCTGTACTATTATCTTATCTGCTCCTTCCTTTCTGCTCCCACTTGGTTTAGTCTTTAGAATTTTTCTAGTATTATCTCTATTTACTATGGGTATTTCACTGCTTGTCAAACTTGCACTTGCCCCCATTCTACCTCCATACCACCTTGTATCCGCCTCTATTCCATTTAGTTCATCATCTGTTTCATTCCCCTTCCCCCTCCATCCTAGTTTAAAATCTCCTCCAACCTTTTTAGCATTCTCCCCCCTAGCACAGAAGATCCCTCTTCATTGAGGTGCAATCCGTCCCTAGAATATAGATGGCACCTCTCAGAAAAGGAGTCCCAGTGCTCTAAAAACCCAAACCCCTCCTTCCTACACCACTTTCTTAGCCATGCATTAACCTCCCTGATCTCTGACTGTCTCCCTGCGGTAGCGCATGGCACTGGTAGTATTTCAGAAAATACTACCTTGGAGGTCCTTGCCTTAAGCTTTTGGCCTAGATCCCTGTAATCATTTTTTAGGACCCTCCATCTTTCTGTAACTTTATCATTGGTGCCAACATGTACCAAGACCGCCGGGTCAATCCCACCCCCCCCCCCCCCAACAATCTGTCTACCCGATCCGCAATGTGCCGAACCCGAGCACCCGGGAGACAACAAACTGTTCGGTTCATGCGGTCCTGGCAACAGATTGCCCTATCTACCTTCCTAATAATGGAGTCCCCTACCACCACAATATTTCTTTGCATCTGAGCATCCTGAGTCCCCACTGTGCTGGAGGAACTATTCCCCTGGCTGCTAGAGGAATTAGTATCCCCCAGCCTTGCCATTTCTGCCCCAACATTCCCAATATCTTCACTTAAGATGGCAAATCTATTGGGATGTGTCAGCTCAGAAACGACCTGCCTCTCCCTATTGCCCCTGCTTCCCCTTCTAATTGTCACCCAGCTACCTACCTGCTCCTCACTAACATCAACTAAGCTACCTACCTGCTCCTCACTAAAAGCGCCACCATCTGCACCACTAGTCGAAGCAAGGGCCTGCTCAGTGAGCTCTAATTCCCTTTCAAGATTGCCAATGTCCCTCAATATTGCAAGTTGCCTCTTCAGATCAGCAATCTCTGATTCTAAAGAGACCACCTGCTCACACTTCTCACAGCGGTATGCTCCTTGGAACAGCTGCTCCAAGTGCACATACATGTGGCAAGATGTGCATTGAGTGGCATTTTCAATCCTGCTCATTCTAGCAACTATGAAGTTTAGAAGTACTAACAGTAAACTGTACTTCAATAAACTATACCTTGTTTAACTGCTTCCTTGTTCAAACTGCTTCTGGTTCTAACTGCACACACTTTAACCAACCAGCACTTCAATCAACCACACAGATCAATCAGTACACGCAAGCTCAGGATTCGTTAGAAGCCTCTATTTAAATAGGGACACGCACCAGGTGTGTTAGGTTATCAATTAACTAATCCCACCTACTGCAGGTGTGTTAGGCCAGCCAATTAACCAACCACGCCCACTGTGCCTCAGGCAGGAGAAAGGGGGGGGGAAAAGTTACAGGCTTCAAATTACAGCACACTTTAAAAATAGATTAACCCACTGCACACTCCCCAAAAACAGCCACCCCTGCTAGTATACCCAGTACTTCCCTTTCCTTCTGGTTCTAACTGCACATACTTTAACCAATCAGCACTTCAATCATCCACACAGATCAATCAGTACACGCAGTACAGGTGCGATATGCTCCATCCATTTGTCCTGGGCCCCATGATTTTTGTTGGCGGCCCTGACCGTAGCTGATTACCTGGATTCTGATTTGTAAGTTTGCAGTTCTGCACGTGTCCGCGAAAAAAGTGAATCTCTTTGCAAAGTCTATACAGTGGGTAGTGGGTAGTCAATGTGTAGGTGCTTAAAAAAACAGATAAAAAGAGTGTCCATTACAGTAATCCATTATTAATTGACCTTGGTCGCTGAAGACGTTATCAAATTTAGGTGTTTCACATTAAAATATCAAAACATAATGTGGTGGAAATTATTCTACGTTGCTATGCCTGCGCAATTGCTGAATGGACATACAATGAACAGTACATCATGTCAAGTCCTTATACTAGACCTGACTGCAGTTATGCATATTTAATATTTTCTGCAACTAATGCTAGAACAGATAAGAGGGCGACTTTAGCAGAGAAATATGGCTATTTGATCAAGTACCCAACATACTTAGTTTGGGATTCAACAATTTAAATTGGTACTAGCATTGTGTATATACATCAACTCTGTAAAACATAGTAATACTCTGTAATACAAATCTCTGACTATGTTTTTGTATATATATGCAAATTAGAAGCAGATATTTGTAAGGTTAAGTTTTAATTTAGAGGTTAACATGTGCAGGTAGTGTGAAGTAAACATAGGTTCTGTTTCCCAAAGTGATATCACATGTGTATAGTATCATGATGGTAATTGATGGGACTATTTAAAACCACAACCGGATCTAATTTCCATACCCCTGAAGTAGCGGAAGGATCCGTGAAATGCATAGGGTGGAGCTTGCCCTACTCCCACGTGTATCCAACAGAGGTGCATCTATGTGCACTCTCTCCTAACGAACCTGGGACCTCCCGTGACGTCATACCTGGATGTAAGCTGCAGATACACCATCCACTCTCGCGAGAGAGGCTTGCGGACACCCGGGGTATTGGGAATGGCACACCAATTAGAGGGAAGGCAGCCGGAATGAGCACCAGCGAGCCGGAGGTTCAGCACGCCCCAGCAGGTCTGAGAGGCGCTACGCCAGAGCCCCGAGAGTAGCTGATGTTTGCCAAAGGCGATTTCCAACTATATGAGATTTCCAATGCGCATGTCCTATTTGGGTCCAGTAAGTAGGATTCTAACTGCCGCTTGACACCGTGGGGAGAGGAGCTGTTTTTAACTGTCTTTGTATATTAAATGTACTTTTGTTTTACTCACTATCTTGCACAAGTATTTTCTAACCATCCCCTTTCTCTTGCTAATCTGTCTGGTATCATAACAGTGTTGCACTATATTGTTCTGTTTTTCTTTCCACATATGCGGTACCCCCGAATTGATCAACTTTGGAGTCATCATATGTTTGGACTTACCTGCAATTGCTATTTACCAAAGACTTTCTGGTAGTATCGGACACTGATATTATTTGATTTATTAACACTAATATTGTGTTCTGCTAGCGCCGTTTGGTAACATTTTGTCTTGCATATCTAATCTGGCTAGGGTAGTCAGAGTTACCTTTGTTTTGGCAGCTGGTGGGATTTATGCACTATTTGTTTGCTTTTTGTATGCACTATCACGTTTAGACTTTAGACATGGCTTTTAATTCCATGGGGTTTAGCTGAGCAACTGGGTGTAAACGACAGCTACAGTACTGTGTGCATCTTCTAAGGGTTTTTTCATTCCATGGGGCTTATCTGAGTCACCGGGTGTAAACAACAGCTACAGTACTGTATGCATCTTCTTAGGGGTTTTTAATTCCATAAGAATTTAGCTGAGTCACTGGGTGTAAATGATAGCGACATTACTTTATGCAGCTAATACGGGGCTTTTAATTCCATGGGGGCACTAAAAGCAAGCATATTTCTTTTTGTCATTGAGAGAGGGGGATTAGGCCAAACCATTAACTGTTGTTATGCAAACAGAACAATAAACTTGGACATCCCCCCCCCTCCCCTCCCCTTCTAGGAAAGCTGCCTTTCCTGTGAAAGATTAAAAATGGCTGCAGGATTAGTGTATTGAAAGCCTTGACTGATTAACAGTATTAACATCCACAGAAAATGAATAAACTGTTAGTTACTGTACCTGTAATTCAGAATACATGTTTTCTAATAGTAGGTAATACACAGATGTCGAATATAAATACATACGGTATATAAAATATAAAAAGGGGAGAATAAGCAGAGACATTAAATGATAACATAAGATTAACTTTACTGAAAGGCTAACATTTAAACTGCTTCCTGTCAGTTCCATGCTTACCTATACTGTACCTTACTATATGCCGGTCACATGCCCATGATGCTCTAAGAGAATGGGCAAAACGCCTCATATATTATTAATGTAGTTGTTGCATTTTTGTACCGTGAGTATGTCTCTCCAGAAACTCTTTATTCTTTTTACTAGTTCCTCCTTGTTGGCCCATTCACAACCTTTCTTAGATGATCCTTCAGAGCATGCCACACAAGTTCTATGAGGTTCAAATCTGGTGATCTGGAATGGTAGGGAAAAAAATTGGCGAATTAATAGAAATTATCAAAACCGTTTTAAACAATGAGAAACAGTTACTGTACACTGGAGCACTTACTCAGCGGCGTTTTCACCCAGTTGATCCCGCTAGCAAGAATATAGCCAGTTGAGGCGGTATGTTTTGGGTCATTGTCCTGGAAGAACTGGTGACCACCAGATGGGAAATTATGCCTAATGTATTTAACAATATGGGTGACAATTAGCTCTTGGAAAATCACTTTATCCATGATTCCTGGATCAAGAGAAGAAAAAATGATTAAAATACTGTACATTATGGTACAGAATACACTAGTACAGTACATAATGCTACGCAATGTGACTTTGTGCATTACTGTACAGTACCTTAAAATATCACTATGCATCCTGGTACACATCTAGAGATAGCACCCCACACATGCATCTTCAGTGGGTGCTTGGGCCGCAACTTCAGGGAAATGCGTTTTTTTTTTGCGGAAGGCATAAGTGGCAAATCTCTCTAGAGCTACAGTTCTCAACAGAAAAGATAACATCCTGAAAAGTCTCACCACTGTCGATCCATGCCCGTGCTTGGTCCACTCTTTTAATCTTGTTGGGCTCCCTTATCATAGGATAATCTCTGTAATGACAAGGAAGAATTTTACAGGTACAGTAAAACCACACTTTTGCCTACAACACTTTACCTGTACTGTAAAATACTGCACTGCACTACATTAATCAGAAACCCTGTTCTGTCATTCTAGGAACTACTGTACAGTGCACCACATTGGGTACAGCTCTGTACAGTGCTGTAACAAGCAGCTTTACACTTCCAAGATCAATACTATTGCAGTATTACAGTCAAACACTTATTTGACACGTCCATATGTCCAGCCCGATTGGTGTCTCATCAGCCTGATGCTGGTCTCAGATACTGTCATATTATGACTCTTCTCCAGAACCATCTTGACCGTTGCTGCACACCGCTCATCATTAGCATTGCTGATTTCATCCACCAGGCGCTTTACCTCCCCTTCACTGAAGACCTCACTGCGATTGAAGAGCCATCAGAACGATTCTTTGAACAGGGTTTTTTGAGGAGGGGTTCATTAACTTGTATAGATGAGCAGCAGGTAACATTTCTTTAATATTGCGTCCGGAACTTAGTTCTCTTCATTACCTACAAGATTGTATCATATGGGAGAAAAAAGAACCCAGTCTTCCAGCACTCAATCACAGCAAATGTAGAATTGTAAATTTAAAATACTTTATTAATAACCAAGAATAAAAAATAGGGTGTTAAAACGTAATTAAACGGTGTATTACAACAGCACGTGACTGTGTCCAATTATAACCCACCTAGGGCTGGGTGGGTGGATGTAGTAATAAAATCCCTTATAGATATTCGGGATTAGACTGCTATATGTTATAGCTTCCTAGAAGGTATAGGAAAGGAGCCTATAAGAACTCACCCAGAAAATAATGTCAATGTTAGTGTATCCGGGCATGTGGTGCACACTCAGATGATACACTAATGGTGCAAATGTTCTGTAGTATAGTATGCAAGGTCAGACCGTATCCACCCCTATTGTGAGAATGAACTGCTTACTGCGTGGTATCTCCAGCGTAATCGGCGCTAGATCTATTGCGGAGTCATATTATGCCCACATAGTGAAGTAAAACACAGGCTTATAGGCAAATATTTAGGTGAGGTATATATTAGCATTCATCAGGTACCTCCACTGTGTTTGTGGTTGCTACAGCTGAGATCAGCACTGGTTAAATGGGGCTAATAAATACACATAGCAGCTGACAGAAACCGTGAATCTACTAAGCAGATAGACACACTGACGAAATGCCAACAGTACCAGCTAATAGGGTGTATGTGGGGTTAATGATGGGATGGATTCAGTGTACAATCACCCCACCCCCCTTCCCTGTATAGCAGCTATATACCTAATGCCAGTTTATAGAGGGGCCGGTCTAACTGTAAATCGCATGGTCCCCTATATCAGCGCTGATCTTGGTTATATCAGCGCTGATATGTTCGAGGACATGCCTGTCTGTAGGTGAGTTGAATAAACCCCTAGAGGTAGGAGGATCACGCTGTATGGTTACAAAGCGCGATCCCGGCTGAACATGCACGCCGGGGGAAGCCGCAAATCTCTTAACGCGGATCAATATCCATCTGCTGTTAAATTTAACAGCAGATGGATATTGATCCGCGTTAAGAGATTTGCGGCTTCCCCCGGCGTGCATGTTCAGCCGGGATCGCGCTTTGTAACCATACAGCGTGATCCTCCTACCTCGGCAATTTTCTCCTGCACACGCGGGAAGCCAGTTCATTTAAATTCAACAGCAGATGGATGTTGATCCGCGTTAAGAGATTTGCGGCTTCCCCCGGCGTGCATGTTCAGCCGGGATCGCGCTTTGTAACCATACAGCGTGATCCTCCTACCTCTAGGGGTTTATTCAACTCACCTACAGACAGGCATGTCCTCGAACATATCAGCGCTGATATAACCAAGATCAGCGCTGATATAGGGGACCATGCGATTTACAGTTAGACCGGCCCCTCTATAAACTGGCATTAGGTATATAGCTGCTATACAGGGAAGGGGGGTGGGGTGATTGTACACTGAATCCATCCCATCATTAACCCCACATACACCCTATTAGCTGGTACTGTTGGCATTTCGTCAGTGTGTCTATCTGCTTAGTAGATTCACGGTTTCTGTCAGCTGCTATGTGTATTTATTAGCCCCATTTAACCAGTGCTGATCTCAGCTGTAGCAACCACAAACACAGTGGAGGTACCTGATGAATGCTAATATATACCTCACCTAAATATTTGCCTATAAGCCTGTGTTTTACTTCACTATGTGGGCATAATATGACTCCGCAATAGACCTAGCGCCGATTACGCTGGAGATACCACGCAGTAAGCAGTTCATTCTCACAATAGGGGTGGATACGGTCTGACCTTGCATACTATTCTACAGAACATTTGCACCATTAGTGTATCATCTGAGTGTGCACCACATGCCCGGATACACTAACATTGACATTATTTTCTGGGTGAGTTCTTATAGGCTCCTTTCCTATACCTTCTAGGAAGCTATAACATATAGCAGTCTAATCCCGAATATCTATAAGGGATTTTATTACTACATCCACCCACCCAGCCCTAGGTGGGTTATAATTGGACACAGTCACGTGCTGTTGTAATACACCGTTTAATTACGTTTTAACACCCTATTTTTTATTCTTGGTTATTAATAAAGTATTTTAAATTTACAATTCTACATTTGCTGTGATTGAGTGCTGGAAGACTGGGTTCTTTTTTCTCCCATATGATACAATCAGTCTCCATCCAGTCAGCACCTCACTGTGGTTAGCATCAGCTGTGCGGGTTTTTCTTTGTGTATAGCATTTTACCTACAAGATTCCCAGAAGTTATCACAAACATATATTTGTATCTAGTTCTCTTGTAAAAGATCTAAGCTGAGTGATTAGTTTATTGCCATATATCTACTGTTGTCTAGTAGCTATAGCTATACTTTCCTCATGGTAGGGTTTTTGTCCACTAACCTGATTTTGACATATGGAAGATAGATGACTCAAATGTCTAACTGGCAATAGGTGAGCAGCAGGTAACATCTCCTTAACATTATCCAGAACCCAGTTCCCTCTTCTACCCACTAGTTTCCTAGTATGTATCGCTAACACATACGCATGTGTATCTAATTCTCTTTTAAAAGTCTAAGCTGAGTGATTAGTTCATCACCATATATTTACAGTTGTCTAGTAGCCTTAGCTATATCTCACTTATGGCAGGTTTTTGTCCACCAAACCTGATTTTGACATATGGAAGACAGACGCCTCCAACGTTTTCTCATTAGAGAATGTACTGAATATAGGAACTAATAGTAAGGACATTAAAAGCTATTTCAACAATTTGGATAAGGCTTTAAAACAACAAACACAAATATGGTGGGAAATAGCAAATCTTGAAAACTACATAGCATCTGATTTAGTACCTAGAGGCTTAAGGGTGAATCTAGCACCTTCCCACCATAATCTAGATGAGACATTCCATAAATCATGGGAAACAACTTTACTGAAATGTTCCACCAGTCTGATGAAACTTTTGATAGAATTTAAATGGCGATTTCAGAATAACCGATATATTACAAACACCATTTCCTATCGCTTTTCTATATAGCACTGCTGGCTATTTGAGCTTAAAAAACGAAACAGAGAAATGGTATATGTAACATTGCTAAGGACACTTTATTACAATAAGCTCATTCTATATATGCTGGCTAAATATATGGTCTGACTTGAACAATTTGTTATATAAACACAAAGGACATACTGTACTTTGTAACATTTCAAATATTGACATTTGAGCTGTGTTTTCCTGCTGCTAGTGTGGTAAAATATGTAGTATGACTTGAGCAGTTTGTTACTGAACACAAGTGACATATTTATAACCACTATAAATTGACATTGAGTTGAGTTATCCAGTTGTTAGTGTGGCTAGATAAAGTTGCTCATTATTGTGACCTCACATTGAAATGAGACAGCACTCATCTTGTATTTAAATAAGTCCTAGAATTACACACTTATTGTAATGGATCGGGGGAATCGCTCTTCCCAGCATGTCCCCGTCACCTTGGTTCCGCCAGCTAACCCTTCCATTCCCGTGCCTTCCCAATCTCTGCCTCCTTCCCTCACGGCGCGGTCAGCACGCTCCGGTTCACGGTTTGCACGCATGCGCGATCCCCTCACTGTGCGCGCGCGTTCCCGGTCCCTGGTGTCCCAACAGGGGACTCACGCCCCTCGGCGTATCTATGTTTCCCTACCTGGTTCCTCCACTCCTTCTCTATCTCATACTCCCCAGCCGAGCACCTCCTCCGCGATGCTTCCCCCACGCTCTGGTACTCGCGCGCACGTGACTGTGTTACAGAGGGCGCGCGCACTCGCTCTACTTACCAACCCTCCCCAGGCACGGGCTCCATCCCCATAGGTTGCAGGCTATTACCCTAGATTACCTCCATGTCTCCTCCCCTGCTCTCTCACACCTATCCCTGCAAGCTCCCAGACAAACCCCTGCTCCACCCCTTCCTGCTATTTGTCCTCCCTCCTTTATAACCCCAGTCTGTCCTCTCTTTCCTTGCTCTGCATAGCTTCCCTGTAGCTCCTGTGTGTGCAGTGTCTATGCCTAGCTCCCTTGTCTGTTTCAGCACTGGTTCCTGTCCCTGCCCCTGTTTGGATTTCCTTGGTTTGAACTTGAAGCCTGCTTTGGACTTTGACTACGCTTTCTTCTCCTGCCCTTGAACCCTGGCTTTCGGACATCACTACCCTGGACTCTGGCTCTTGGACAATACCTTCTGACTTCTGGCACCCCGGAATCAGCAAGTATAACGTTAACCCTTACTCACCAGGCCCGGCAACGCAACTACCACACTCCGGGCACACCCTCACTTCTGTGGGTGCGTGTTATACCCTTACCCACCTCAGTACTGGGGACTGGCCAGGTCTGCGGGCATACAGGCATTACATTATGCAGAGCCCAACAAATGCAGACCCCCCTGAGGTGGGCCAAGGCGTTACTATGGAACACTGGCAATTCCTAAGCAATCAACTCACTGATGTCACTGAGAAACTTTCTACCTTATCTCTCCGGGAATCTCCTGTGACACCACCTACCCCGGCCCCAATACCTCCAAGTAACCTGGGACCACGTATTCCACCCCCCAACCGGTATGACGGGGACCCCCTCGCTTGTCGAGGATTCCTCAATCAGTGTGAGGTCCAAATAGAAATGTCCCCGTCCCACTTCCCTACTGGTCGTTCCAAGGTGGCCTACGTCTATGCCCTACTCACTGGCGACACCCTCGCTTGGGCTTCTCCCCTCTGGGAACACAGATCAGTCGTAACCCAAGATTATCTCAAATTCCGGCATGAGTTCCAACAAGTTTTTGATATACCAGCGCGTATTGAGACTGCTGCTTTCTCTTTATTTCATCTCTCCCAGGCTCGTAGGTCAGCTGCAAGATACGCGGTGGAGTTCCGCACCATCGCTGCAGAAATCCAGTGGAACGATGAAGCTCTCGCTGCGGCATACTGGCATGGTTTGTCCGAATCTCTCAAGGATGATCTTGCAGCTCACGCCCAGCCTTCATCTCTTGAGGAACTCATCGCCCTCAGTATCCGGATGGATCAGCGCACTCAAGAATGACGCCATGAACGTCACCGTTCTCGTTCTCTCTCGTCCTTGCCTGTTTCTCTTAGGTATCCTCCACTGCCCTTCCCTGCGTTGGATGCTCCCAAACCGATGCAAATTGGTAGCCAACAGCTTTGGGCTATTACTGCTGCTCCCCAGAATACCAACTTCGTCAATGCCGCTTGAAACCGGGAAACGGGAATGCCCAGTAAAGGTAGAGGGGCTTCTACTGGGTATTATTTCTCCTTGCCCCTCTCTCCCTAAGGAACTACCGAAGAAGATATTCCTTCCCATAACCCTTGTGGGTCCTGATCTCCAAATAGAAGTTGAAGCGTTCATCGATTCCAGGTCTGGTGGCAACTTTCTTGATCACACCTTTGCTTGCAACAACCAAATTCCGCTAGTCAAGAAAAAGTCACCCATCGGCCTCGAGGCCATTGACGGTCGACCGCTTCAACCAGCATTCATCATTTGGGAATCCATTCCACTTACCCTGACCACCGCGAATGGTCATACCGAGGTAATGGTCTTCGATGTTTTCCATTCCCCTACTGTCCAGGTTATTCTGGGATTGCCGTGACTGCAGCTTCACAACCCGCGTATTGATTGGACCAATGTTTTGCCGATTCAATGGGCTGATTCCTCAGAGAAGACGGTTTCTCCTTCTGTTGTCGTGCTAGGTGGTCTCGACACCACCTCATCTTCTCACTCTGCCTTGCCAAAGGTATACCATGAATACTTAGATGTCTTCAATAAAACTCAGGCCGAAGTGTTACCTCCTCATCGCCCTTATGACTGTACCATTGATTTAATTCCTGGAACCATTCTCCCCAAGTCTAAATCTTACCCCTTATCTGTGCCCGAGACGGAAGCGATGACAGCATACATCCAGGAGAATCTTAAGAAAGGGTTCATCTGGAATTCTACCTCCCCCGCCGGGGCAGGCTTCTTCTTCGTGAAAAAGAAGGATGGCTCTTTGAGACCCTGTATCGACTTTCGTGGGCAAAACAAAATTACGGTAAAAAAACGGTACCCCCTTCCTCTGATTTCAGAACTTTTCGACCGTTTACAAGGAGCCTCTATTTTCTCCAAACTCGATTTAAGAGGAGCCTACAATCTTATTCGTATAAGAGACGGGGACGAATGGAAAACCACGTTTAACACGCGTTCGGGACATTACGAGTACTTAGTGATGCCATTCGGCCTTTGCAATGGCCCTGCTGTTTTCCAAGAATTCATGAATGATATTTTCCGGGACGTGTTGGGTAAGTTCGTCATCGTATATTTGGACGACATCCTCATTTTCTCCAAAAGCTTGGAGGAGCACATTCGCGATACCAAGTTGGTTCTCTCTCGGCTTTGTGCTAATCGCCTCTACGCGAAAATGGAGAAATGTCTGTTCCATCAATCTTCCACAGCCTTCTTGGGATATATAATTTCTGACAAAGGTTTTACCATGGACCCCGAGAAATTGAAGTCTGTACTCGATTGGCCGTTGCCGAACTCGCTCAAGGCCGTGCAGCGCTTCCTTGGCTTTGCCAACTACTATCGGAAATTCATCTCTACCAATCACTGCTCTGACTAAGAAAGGTGCTGATCCGACTGTTTGGTCCCCTGAAGCCATCAAAGCCTTCGATTTTCTCAAAAGAGCCTTTGTGTCCGCCCCTATCCTTCGGCATCCGGACACTTCCCTTCCGTTTACTCTCGAAGTAGACGCCTCGTATGTCGGAGCTGGCGCAGTGCTTTCTCAGAGATCTTCCCCACAGGAAAAACTCTATCCGTGTGGATTCTTTTCCAGGAAGTTCTCTTCGGCCGAGAGAAATTATGATGTCGGGAACCGCGAGCTGCTGGCCATCAAATTGGCCCTCCAAGAATGGAGACATCTCCTCGAAGGTACCAAAGAGCCAGTAGCCATCCTCACGATCACAAAAACTTATTGTACATCGAGGGGGCTCGTCATTTGACATCCCATCAAGCTCGTTGGGCTTTGTTCTTTTCTAGGTTCAATTACACAATTTCTTCAATTCCAGGTTCCAAGAATATAAAGGCCGATGCTTTATCTCGTCAGTTCTCCACCGAGAACGAATCTAACGAATCCTTGGAGTCGATTCTTCCTGCTAAGTGTATTATTTCCGCCAACAATCTTGGACGAAATCAATCAAGACCAGGCTCATATTCCTAGGAAATTTAAGGTTCCTGAAGGATGGTTGTACGCTGCCCCACATTTTCGCCACAAAATTCTTCTATGGGGACATTTGTCTAGAGCTGCTGGTCATCCAGGCTACAAGAGAACTGTAGATCTTATCAAACGGACCTTTTGGTGGCCTAAGATGAATAAGGACATTTTTGAGTTCACCAGGGCTTGTCCGGTCTGTGCAAAGCAGATCCGCCAGACACAAACCTTCAGGTCTCCTCATGCCTCTTCCTATTCCGGAACAACCTTGGAAACACATCTCCATGGACTTTATTGTGGAACTTCCCAATTCTAAAGGGATGAATATGATCCTTGTGGTAGTAGATAGGTTTTCCAAGCATACACACTTTGTACCCCTCAAGGGTCTTCCTAATTTAGCTACTTTAGCCGACGTTTTTTCTAAAGAAATTTTCAGATTACACGGGGTACCTATTTCCATTGTTTCTGACAGAGGTACTCAATTCATCTCTAAGTTCTGGCGAGCTTTTTCTCAAAGACTTGGCATTTCCCTTCTATTTTCCTCGGGTTATCACCCACAGACCAACGGTCAGACGGAGAGGATGAATCAGACTCTGGAACAGTATCTCAGATGCTTCATGTCCGATTCTCAAGACAATTGGGTGGACTTATTACCTTGGGCTGAGTTTGCTATTAACTCATTAAAAACGAATCCACGAAAGAGTCACCTTTCTCATTAACTATGGATTCCACCCCAGCAGTCTTCCCCTCTCCTCCCTCCCCTCTGGTGTTCCGCAGCGGATTCTCATATATCCAGTCTTCAAAATTCCTAGAAAAGGATCATAAAAGCTTTGCAAGGTTCTGTTAGAAGACAAAAGACGCAAGCGGACCAGCGACGTCAAGTGGGCATAGAGTTCAAACCCGGAGACAGAGTTTGGCTATCTTCCAAAAATATCAAACTCAAGACGCCTTCCCAGAAACTGGCCCCAAGATTCTTAGGTCCTTTCAAAGTACTCGAAAGGATCAACCCGGTCGCATACCGACTTGCACTTCCTTCTACCATGAAGATTCCTTCGGTATTCCACGTATCTTTACTTAAACCGGTGATCCAGAATATCCATTTCCCGGACCGTCCTCGGATGCCTAATCCTGTCGTCATACAAGGACAGCAAGAATTTGAAGTTCAGTCCTTACTCGATTCTCGTTGGTCCAGGGGCAGAATTCAGTTCCTCATACACTGGAAGGGATACGGTCCGGAGGAACGCTCCTGGATACCATCTCATCACGTTCATGCCCCAGCACTCCTCAGACAGTTCCGTCGGAAGTTTCCTCATAAACCTTGGGAGGATCGTCCGGAGTCCGATCCTCAAGGGGGGGATACTGTAATGGATCGGGGGACTCGCTCTTACCAGCGTGTCCCCGTCACCTTGGTTCCGCCAGCTAACCCTTCCATTCCCGTGCCTTCCCAATCTCTGCCTCATTCCCTCACGGTGCAGTCAGCACGCTCCGGTTCGCTGTTTGCACGCATGCGCGATCCCCTCACTGTGCGCGCGCGTTCCCGGTCCCTGGTGTCCCAACAGGGGACTCACGCCCCTCGGCGTACCTCCGTTTCCCTACCTGGTTCCTCCACTCCTTCTCCCTCTCATACTCCCCAGCCAAGCACCTCCTCCGCAATGCTTCCCCCATGCTCTGGTACTCGTGCGCCGCGCGCACGTGACTGTGTTACAGAGGGCGCGCACACTCGCCCTACTTACCAACCCTCCCCAGGCATCGGCTCCGCCCCCCATAGGTTGCAGGCTATTACCCTAGATTACCTCCCTGTGTCCTCCCCTGCTCTCTCACACCTATCCCTGCAAGCTCCCAGACAAACCCCTGCTCCACCCCTTCCTGCTATTTGTCCTCCCTCCTTTATAACCCCAGTCTGTCCTTTCTTTCCTTGCTCTGCATAGCTTTCCTGTAGCTCCTGTGTGTGCAGTGTCTATGCCCAGCTCCCTTGTCTGTTTCAGCACTGGTTCCTGTCCCTGCCCCTGTTTGGATTCCCTTGGTTTGAACTTGAACCCTGGTTTGGACTTTGACTACGCTTTCTTCTCCTGCCCTTGAACCCTGGCTTTCGCACATCACTACGCTGCTCTCTCCAATCCCTGGACTCTGGCTCTTGGACAAAACCTTCCGACCTCTGGCGCCCCGGACTCAGCAAGTATAACGTTAACCCTTACTCGCCCGGCAACGCAACTACCACACTCCGCGCACGCCCTCACTGCTGTGGGTGCATGTTATACCCTTACCCACCTCAGTACTGGGGACTGGCCAGGTCTGCGGGCATACAGGCGTTACACTTACAGTATACGGACTGTGCTATTATACAGAACACCATCATGTGTTAGGATGATAAAAACAATATCCATCCAGAGTCACTTATGAACTATACACACGGTTTCCCCTGCTAGTAGACAACCTCTACCTAGTTAGGACTCCTGACAAAGCAATAGTGAAACACGTTGAATCAGCGTTATAGGAGAACCAGAGTTTGGAGAGACTGGCAACCGGAGCTGAATTCCAAGGCAAGACGCTCTTCCGCCCTCACTTGTGACGCTGCCCGGAAGTGACGCATGCAGAAGCAAAGGGGTGAGATGCAAGTGAGACGCATAGAAGCCTGTACCGGCGAGGTCCTTCAACCAAACGGCGGTTCTCTCCAATGCTTGTTTAATTATTGAAAATGTGAGTGAGATTACTCTTATTCTATATTTATTTAATACAATTGGTCAAATAGTATACACTATTGTGGCATTTCTCTCTTATTACATATTGACGACATCAATACACACTGAGGGATATCCTGAGATCTACTATATCCATCTACCAAAGGGCTCCAGTCAGAGAGAGAAGAATCTCTGACATATCTTTAACATCTGGAAGTTTTGTGAGTGCAAACTTTTAAGAGCCTTCAGTGATGTATCACTAGTACCTACCATCTGCACTATATTTGCTCTTCTCTTATATTTTATATATCATAGGTCATAGTCAGGGTTGCCACCTCTACGGGTTTGACCCAGAGACTCCGGGTTTCAGGTACTTTACTCAGGGCTACAGATTTAGTCCGTCAATCTCCGGGTGGTGGCGGTGTGCTTGGGCGGGTCGCGGCATGCTGCGGCGGTCACGTCTCCGGCATTCTCCGACATCCTGCTGCAACTTCCCCTCCAACTGCAGTGAACATGGTTGCGCTGCGTCATATGATGCCGAGTTGCCATAGCAATTGGACACTACGTGAAGTCATGATGCTATGCTGTGTCACATTGCTGTGGCAATGTGACACCGCGTAGCGTCATGATGTAATGTAGCGTTCCGTTGCCATGGCAACACGTCGTCATATGACGCAGCGCAACCATGTTCACTGCAGTTGGAGGGGAAGTTGCAGCAGGATGTCGGGAGACGCCGCCGCAGCACACCGCCAAGTAAGGGAATTTTTTTCCCCTCCAGGTTGACCATCAGTTGAAGGTGGCGACGCTGGTCATAGTGTAAAATGGCGGAGGTAGTTACTCCGCTTCTGAGGTTGTTAGAAGGGCTGTGTTAGTTAGTTCTTTTTTGCACCTTTGTATTATAACAAACTGATGCTTTTAAAATATATGCTGTTTTTATGATAGATATATTTAATAAAGAAGAGAATATGTTTTAAGAAGTGCCTGAGCGTGGGAGTACCGTGATATCTATTTTCTATACCTATAAATGTGGATTGTGTGTTATATACTCAGTAAACAGCCATACACCTGATACACCTTTTAGAAGTAATGTTGTGGAATTAGGCACATTTTTGACTATTAAATTCTCTGATTTATGGGCAACTAGTTGAACCGTTTTCTTCCCTGTTTTGTTTCTATGCTAATAATGCTACACTAATGTGAACAAGCAAGTGTGCAGTTCATGATTAGCCTGCAGTGTAATTTATAGATTTTAATAATATGTTCCAATTTGTATTTTTTCGCTCAGTATGAGATCTGAATGCAGTGATTAAAATTAATTAGGTTAAGTAAAGTGTATCCCCTCTGAGCACTGATCTGGGAAGAGAGATGTTTAAACTCAAGGTAATGTTAGCACTGAATAAATCAATAGATTTAGCAAGCATATGGAAAATATGCTTCTTAAACAAATCTAGAGCCACTTTTCGTGGATGTTCAAACTACCCAGTACTTTCCTATTGTAAGGAGACAGTTTGCTGAGATTAATTTATAGTTTGTCATGTATTTTTCACACTAAATCATATGCAGTATTTCTTACCCATATATCAACAACTATTATAAAATATAGTATCTTCTGTCTGGAAATGTTTTAATTGTCAATTGAATATGTTTTTTTATATTGTTATTAATTGATTATGTTGATATTTAATAAAAAAAAATTGTGTGTGTTGCGAGCACGCGCATTTTAAGTGAAACTTCTTTGTCTTTTGTCACTGTATTGTCGCCGAAATCATGTTTGTGAACACAATTTGAGTGACAAAACGCAAAGACGTTTGACTTAGAACGTGTGTGCTCGGCACACATTCCATTTTAGCTATTTGCACTTATATATTTATATTACAGTAACTGTAAATTCCTTGTGTGTGTCTCTGTGTGTGTGTGCCTGTGTATGTGTGTGTGTCTGTGTATGTGTGTGTATTCTCCAAAGTGGGGGGAAGTGTTGTATCTCCGCATGCGCGCTGAGGCCGGTTTCTGCACATGTGAATGAGCTGCCGGCTACTGCACATGCGCGCTGATGGCTACTGCACATGAGCGCCGAGCCGGCAGCTACAGTGCAACTGTGCATGTGTTCCGAGCCGATGGCTACTGCGCATGTGCGCTGAGCCGACGGCTGCTGCGCATGTGCGTCATGCTGACGGTTGCTACGGAAGCAACAGACTTTTGCCCACACTGACGCACACTGACGGCTTCTTTTGCCCACATGACGTCACTTCCATGACCTTACTTCTGTCTCCAACGAAGGAAATTCACTCCTGCCAACAAAGAAGTTTTACTTTAAAAAAAATCAATAGAGAATATACATAATTGTTGCTCAGGACCACTTAAGCATTTAAAACAGGGGAGAAGGAGCGACTTGTTGAGTAAAGACACTGACTCTGGGACAGAGTTTCAAACAGGAGAACCTGGTTCAATTCTCAGTATTGGCTCCTTGTGACCTTGGGCAAGTCACTTTATCTCCTTGTGCCTCAGGCACCAAAAACATAGATTGTAAACTCTATGGGGCAGGGTGTGTTTGCAAAATGTCTCTGTTAAGCGCTATGTAAAACTAGCAGCACTATGCACGAACAAACTATTATTATTATTTAAAAATTCTTTAATGTTTCTCAAGGTGCTGACTGACAGGGGTGACACGGGCAATGCTCCAGTAGACCGCATAAAAATACAACTGAATAAGATACAAAAGATACAGGAGTGTGCATACACCTGACGAAGAGGTGAGGAGCTACAGAAACATGGTATTTTCAGCCACAATGCTAAGATAAAGATCATTATACCAATTCTGTACAGTGTGTGACTCATCTCCTTATTCAATAAAAAATTAAATACATGTAATAAGTTAAAACCCTTCCATCATTGAAAAAATGTGCCTGTATTCTGATTTCTAACCAGTGGGCGGAAAAAATGATCACAAAAGAGATCACGTATGGTACTGCTGCTTTAGGAGCAGGGTTGGATCCAAATAATTAAAGAGTACTTCCCACTTTGCCAAGTGATCACTGGAATATAAATAAGTTACATGGCAGACCTTTCTCTGTAGAGTTAACACTTAATATTTGGAAGACAGAGGGGAAGAAGAAGCTGCTTCCAGTACCCTTCAGTGGGAGCCAAAAATGAGACTTGCACCTGACCTGAATCTGCGAGTTGCGCAGCCTTGCTTCAGAGAGGACTAGGAAATGGCAGCTCTTGTTAAAGCTATTAAGTAGGTAATTTCAGAGCTGACTATTCAGCGCAGGCTTGTATCAGCCTTAGCCTATAAACCCTTTGTTTCTCATACCCTTAACTTATTATGTAATGGATTTATAGATGTAGCCCTGTGTGGTTTGGGCTATAGGTCTGCCCTCCTCCTGGCAGTAATACCAGGGTAAGGACAGGTTTGCCAGGAACAATCATGGGTTTTCCCCACTTCATGCAGTGCAATGAGTCAGTGAAGGCAGTGTCCTCAGGCTCTGTGTCCAATTAGAGACATGGGCGGTGGATGCTGGAGCTGCTTATTGTACAGCGACTTTCTATTTAGTCAGTCTGTCCCTACCGTGAGAGGGACAAGGTTACCCAGACCAGACTGTCATGGCTCTGGCAGGCTTGAGGCCTCCCTCTGGGGAGTGTGGGTATACCCATAACACCTATCCTACCAGGATAAGGGAAGAGCTAGAACCCCTCTCGATGCCCTTGGCTGGGAGTTGGGTTCAGGGACATCCTAAGGGAGAAGACCTGTTGTAATCTGTGCTGCTGAATAAGAGCTGCTGCCTGTCATCAGTGGTGATGCGCCAGCCGGCGGACCACCCCTGCAGTGAAAACCAGATGAGCCCACTTACCCAGGAGATGAGTCCAGAGACCCCCCGTCAGCAAGCGCTGGTGCGGCCTGAGCCGCGTAGAAGTCCCGCGGCCGTGGCGACTTTCAGTGTGGCGGAGACGGGACCTGAGACTCTGCGGTTCTCCAACAGCAGTATCATGAGCCAGCAGAGCGGTAAGACACCACCACCCCCTTACTCCCATCAGGTGAAGAGAGCAGAGGCCGGAGAGAGGCCTGTGGCCTACCCATGGCGTACCCATGATGCTGAAGCACCACTTCCGGTGCAGAGAATGACTGAAGACGTACTTACGGTGCTGGACCTGTACCGGGAATCCGCGCCGTCGACGGATGATGACGTCACATCCAGTTCTCCCCGCGGGTTGGACCGGAAGAGTGCGGCTCCGGATGTCGTCCGCCCTGGTCTAACCGAAGAGGAGAAAGAGAGCAGTTCATGGAAGCTGTACTGGGCAGAGGAAAACGGAGGTCTGTAGACACAAAATCTCCTCCAACATCTACAGGTCGCGGCATAGCCCGACTCAAGGACTGTGTTGTTTCCCCGCCACCTGCCCCTAGCGCAGAGGTAAATATAAAGGTTCACACTCCACAGATGGAGAGACATCTGGAGTGTCATTGAAAGATGAGTCCGAGGAGGGTATGAGTGTGTCTTCCTCATATGAGCACCGAGATAAATGGTGGGCACCATTATTTGAGGGGTACGAAAAGGGGATTGATCGTACAAGGTTCATATTGATCAAGAATGATGTGGTAGACCACTGGTGGGATATAGACACATACTCTAAGAAGGAGGTTGCCGAAGAGCTCTCTAGGAGATTGTGGGAGATCACACAGAAGCAAGTGGCACCCAAAGGCTCATCTATATTGTATGATGAAATTGCCCCTGAGGAGCCTGTATACTGGGTACTGCCAGGCAAGGCTAGAGACAAAAAGCTCACCATCTGAGTAGGGCTGATAGAGCTATTGTAGCAGGTAAAGACAGTCTTATGGGTATGAGTGTCCTTATGTACCAGAGCAAATCATGCAAGAGATTGAGGATCAAAGGGATACGAGGCTCAGGGACGCAGTCATTGACTACCTGCGGTTAAAGAGCAGTAGTATTGTGTATCATACAGAGGAGAGGATCTGTTCTCTAATGAAAGTGTGGAGTACAGGGAGGAATATATATATGCACAAAATTGTGTATAGGCCGGAGAATGGGCCTCTTCAATCGTACTTTGCAAAGGTCATAGACCATAATGGACGGGAAGTAAGAAAGCCTGATCCCCGCCATTACTATTAGTTGTGGATTCTCCATGTTGGGAGTTTCCGTGTTATTTCGCCATCCAAGGTGGTTGTACAATCAGCAATGTACAACTGTGTGACTAATCAACTGTCATTTTGTATTTGTACAGGTTGTTCACCTGCAGGATGGCCCAGTAAATTTGGTGCAAGTGGGGGCCATTGGATTCCACCAAGGGAGAGTGTAGCCCTGTGTGGTTTGGGTTATAGGTCTGCCCTCCTCCTGGCAGTAATACCTGGGTAAGGGCAGGTTTGCCAGGAGCAATCATGGGTTTTCCCCACTTCGTGCAGTGAGTCAGTGAAGGTAGTGTCATCAAGCTCTGTGTCCAATTAGAGACACAGGGGCGGTGTCTGCTGGAGCTGCTTATTGTACAGCAACTTCCTATTTAGTCCGTCTCTCCCTACCGTGAGAGGGGCAAGGTTACCCAGATCAGGCTGTCAGGGTTCTGGCAGGCTTGAGGCCTCCCTCCGGGGAGTGAGGGTATACCCATAACTCCTATCCTACCAGAGGATAGGGAAAGAGCTAGAACCCCTCTCGGTGCCTTGGCTGGGAGTTGGGTTCAGGGACATCCTAAGGGAGAAGACCTGCTGCAATCTGTGCTGCTGAATAAGGAGACCAAATAAAGATCTGCTGCATTTTATCTATACCTCCTGCCTGAGATTGAAGTATATTGGGAGTAGGGGAACGAGTTCTTTTGCAGATACTTCACCCCATATAACTGGGGGCTGCACAAGATGGAGGCGCTGCACCTGTAAGTAGAATTCGGGCACAACCCCAGAAGCCTGTCCTGTTCGTCCCCTATACCATCATGCGGGAGACTCAGGGCCCCCTGTTGCCAGCAGGTATGCACCACCTTAAAACATGTAACCGGAGCAGTATATTCCCTAGGAGACCCTTTGTGAGATTGGGTGGTTGAAAGAGGGTTACATAGAGCATTGGAGTCAATAGAGCATTGTGAACAGCAGTATACTTGCCTTTATTTCTATGTTGAAGGGAGAATCAAATGAGCAACCTTTAAGACTTTTATTTTTAAGACTTAAAAAAAAAAAACATTATTTAGTGAAGTCCTCCTAGACTTTGTTTTCCCTAATCCTACTCCAGCAGCTCTATTTTTGCCCCCATAAACAATTGACCTAAATGGAAGCATTTTTCAGTTCATTTCAATCTTTGACATGGCTAACTCTGACTGCATCAAGGTTGGTTTCCTGTACAATTAGCACAGTTGTTCCTGACAATTACAGCATATTGCAATTTAGTCGTGGGGAAATCCTGTCTCTGACTTCATATTCAACTCAGCTGCAGATTGTCTAATTGGTTTCTTCCCTCTAAGTCTAGAGAAATATGAGAAGAGACCGAGAGACCTGGGTAGCACAGACAGTGACGGAGATCGAAAAAAAGAGAGACCTGATGGACATGAGGCATTACCAGTGGAACAGGGATGAGATACTGATGAAATGATGTGATACTAATGTGAAGCGCTATGTACACTAATGGCGCTACATAAATAAAGACATACATACAGATAGGTCCGGAAATAATTGGACACTGATACAAGTTTTGTTATTTCGGCTGTGTACCAAAATAAATTCAAGTTACAGTTAAATAATGAATATCAACTTTAATTTGAGGGTATTCACATCCAAATTGGAGGAAGGGTTTAAGAATTACATCTCTTTAATATGTAGCCCCCTCTTTTTCAAGGGACCAAAAGTAATTGGACAATTGACTCAACAGCTGTTTCATGGACAGGTGTGGGCTATTCCTTCGTTATTTCATCATCAATTAAGCAGGTAAAAGGTCTGGAGTTGATTCCAGGTGTGGCATTCGCATTTGGAAGTTGTTGCTGTGACCCTACAACATGCGATCAAAGGAGCTCTCAATGCAAGTGAAACAGGGCATCCTTAGGCGGCAAAAAAAAGAAAATCCATCAGAGAGATAGCAGGAACATTAGGAGTGGCCACATCAACAGTTTGATACATTCTGAGAAAAAAAGAACGCACAGGTGAGCTCTGCAACACAAAAAGGTCTGGACATCCACACAAGACAACAGTGTTGGATGATCGTAGGATCCTCTCCATGGTAAAGAAAACCCCCTTCACAACATCCAGCCAAGTGAAGAACACTCTCCAGGAGGTAGGCATATCATTATCCAAGTCTACCATAAAGAGCAGACTTCACTAGAGCAAATACAGAGGGTTCACCACAAGGTGCAAACCATTCATAAGCCTCAAGAATAGAAAGGCCAGATTAGATTTTGCCAAACAATATCTAAAAAAGCCAGCCCAGTTCTGGAACAGTATTCTTTGGACAAATGAAACTAAGATCAACCTGTACCAGAATGATGGGAAGAAAAACGTATGGAGAAGGCTTGGAACAGCTCCTTGATCCAAAGCATACCATATCATCTGTAAAACATGGTGAAGGCAGTGTGATGACATGGGCATGCATGGCTTACAATGGCACTGGGTCACTACTGTTTATTGATGATGTGACAAAAGACAGAAAAAGGCCGGATGAATTCTGAAGTGTATAGGGATATATTGTCTGCTCAGATTCAGCCAAATTCAGCTAAGTTCATTGGACGGAGCTTCACTTTAGAGATGGACAATGACCCAAAACATACTGCGAAAGCAACCCAGGAGTTTTTTAAGGCAAAGAAGTGGAATATTCTGCAATGACCGAGTCAATCACCTGATCTCAACCCGATCAAGCATGCATTTCACTTGCTAAAGACAAAACTTACAGTAAGGCAGAAAGACCCACGAACAAACAAAAACTGAAGACAGCTGCAGTAAAGGCCTGGCAAAGCATCACAAAAAAAGGAAACCCAGCGTTTGGTGATCTCCATGCGTTCCAGACTTCAAGCAGTAATTGCCTGCAAAGGATTTTCGACAAAGTATTAAAAATTAACATTTTATTTATGATTGTGTTAATTTGTCCAATTACATTTGAGCCCCTGAAATAAGGGGACTGTGTGTGAAAATGGTTGCAATTCCTAAACATTTCATACAATATTTTTGTTCAACCCCTTGAATTAAAGCTGAAAGTCTGCACTTCTATTGCATCTCGGTTGTTTCATTTCAAATCCATTGTGGTGGCGTACAGAGCCAAAATTATGAAAATGGTGTCAGTGTCCAATTATTTCTGGACCTAACTGTACATACAAATGAGAGGGAAACTCGTGTCAACTAAAATGTTGCAGGGCGTTAAATGTAACATATTATTTTATGGAATGGATCCAATAAATAGTGATTGTGTATAGGAGACACAGCCCGAACAGAGTGCACTGGCATCAGGAAACATGCAGATGGAGAAATAATGTAATAGCCATCATTAGCCGCACACCAGTTTCAAACGGCAAAGGAAATGTTATTACTTGGTCACATGCATATTGTTGTTACAACTACACTGTTGGCCACAGTGTGGCACTATGACCATGTATAAAATACCTTTGTTAGGCTTTTATCGTTATGCTCTCTGGATGCAATAATATATTGTATACTGTATATTTTGATATATCGGTAGTAGGTTTTGCTATTATACGTATAACTGTATTGATAACCTGTTTACTTTTTTTGATCCTATGATCAAGGCTGTGATACTCCCATGACACAAATGTGAAGCTTAAAAAAAAACCACCTTTACTTAATGTATATGAAGATCAACTTTGCCTGACAAAGGTCTCAAGCACACATATGTATGGCACGGCCCACGTGCTGTAACTATAACGTTGAATTGTTCTTAATTTATTTGCGTAAAGCACTTACACTTCAATTAGCCCTTACAATGTAAAATACAGGACAGTACAGATACAACATAGGGAAGGAGACATTACACATACTGTAATGTCAAAGTAAATATTGCAACAAGGCAATCACTTCTTTGAAAGATGAACGATGAAACAGAAGAGACAACATGAAATAGCAAATCTGCATACACACTCATTTCTCGCTTAAAGCAGCCGTCCATGCTGCCGGTTTTGGTTATTTAATTTTTTTACCTTTTAATATGTATGTGCATCAATACAATCCACACATAATGATAAGTAATTAGCTAAGTTGCCGATCGATCCACTCTCCTGGGATCGATCGGTGAAGATTCGGCTCAGGGGTTCTCTAAATGACTGTCAGTGCAGCAGAAGAGGACCAAAGATGCAAAGTTCTGTGGGGATCATGTGACCAGGCAGTGGCACAATTGGTGAACTGCTAGAGAGAGGGCAGGGCTCAAAAAGGGGTGTGCCAGAGTCTGTTTCAGAAGAGAAAGGAGGAGATGTGACTTTGTAAAGTGTTGCTAGAAACAAAAAATGCTTGTTAATACATTAAACATTTAATTCAGAGTTGTTTTTAAAAATAAAACAATGCTACAAATATTTTATTGAAGTACAGAACTGTTTTATTTAAAAAAAAAAAAAAAACTGCAGCTTTAGGGATGATTCCAAAAGTTTTATCTTCTAAAAATATTCTTTCGGTCAGTCCTTATGGGGGTCAACAGACAAGACTTCTCAAGTATGTTTTAAAACCCCTTAAAACAGCAATCCCCTCAACAAATAATTTTTTTTGCTTAACATTTTAACATTTTTACAGAATTTGAATTAGGAGAGTCATCCAGATCTCAACCACTCTAATTTTAACTTTGGACCATCCAGTTTCTGAGATATTAAAATTTCTTCTTGCCTGTTTCTCTGCTCCTATTCAGGAAATCAAAATGGCCACTAAATCAGCCTCAGTCTTTCAGGTCAATAGGATGTCAAAATGTCATTTAGGGATGACATTGTGGCTTCCTATTGGACCAGCTCAGCGGTAATCTTTGAATTTAACTGGAAGAATACTGGCAACCAAAAAGATCTAAATGCCTCAGGAATCGCGGTGTCCTTGAGCTGAAAGTAGCTGGGTTCAGCTGCAGAGGGCCCACCTCCCCCGGTTGAATTCTGATAAAAGATCTATATTCAAAACTGGGTTTATTGCTGCTTTAAATGTTACATCTAATTATAAGCATGTGGTATGACCTGTAACCTTGTGGTTTTCTACAATCCCTTAACTGTTAAGTTCTGTTTTTATCATTGACTGTTATCCTTTATATTCTTAGCAAAATAAATGCATAAAAGTACTATAGGTGTAAGCTATTACACCACTGTAAGAGAAAATGATCAAAATAGGAAGTATTATATCAATATACAGTACCATATAAGTATTACCCCTTTGATCCCTGGTACAAGTCAGATTTTGAATATGCTGAGAACAAACCATAGCCATTTGGCAGAACTACCAAGAAGAGGCACTCAGGACATTACTGTTAGTAAATGACCCATTAAATCATGTAAATTCTCTCTCTTCAAAAAGAGAGCTCACAAGAAACTCAGGACCCCTCAACATGCATACTGTGACTGTTATTGAAGTAGCCTCAGTTTGTTCATAGTTTTTCTTCTGTTGCTTTCAGTTGCTGTGTGACTGAATACAATTCACGTACATTATGTCGAAGTTCCAATATATCCTCAGGTTGCCAGCTTTCTGTCCTGTGGAAGTTTGTTTTAGTACATGTCTCCCTTAAATCCTGAAAACAAGGTTGAGATTTTTTAAACTGTACTACGGTACCTTTCAGGAGTATACAACTCCTGTGACTAAGCAGCAGATTCCCAATATTTACCCTAAACTTATACTGTACATAACTTCAAAAGTTTTAGCCAAATATGGGTTCACAATTGGATCCAACCTTCTCCGCATGGGTACATTACCCAAATGTTTTTTTACACAGGTGATAATCCCCTACATAGGGGGGACTTCTTGTTCACTTTCCTAACTCTATTCTATGCCAATTTACAATATGCCTTTTGAAAGAAGCAGCTTATTTAGCCCTATTTGAGGCATATTCCAATTCTAGAAGTGCACGCACTATAATTTTTATTTGACAGAACTATTGTATTACTTGTCATTTTTGGACACCAGGAGAGAATTGTTTTAAAAAGATGTACAAGAGTTGTGTTTTGTAGACTTACCTGAATGAGAATATAATCACAGTGCTGTGTAATTATGTGAAAAGTCTCTAAAAATCTACAAACCTGCAGGACATAAAAGGATTTTTACTTCACAGAACAGAATCTTTTTTTCCCTTAACTGCAGGTGTCAAAAACATATTTTCCTCCAATGTTAAATCAGTGCTCTGTCACATAAATTATATGGTTAAGACTCATGTAATTTCTTATGTATACAGAAAGCTGTAACAAAAAGGTATAGTTCAGAGCATTCTGCATTTAGTATCCCAACTAGCGAAGTTATATTTTGTGCAATAATGGATTGCAACGCTTTAAATTACACATTCCATTTCCAACCTTGGAATAATTTGATGGGAGATGTTTACATTTTCCATTTAAAAAATGATTTAGTTCACGGTCATTAGTTATTCATTGCATGGCCTTGTTATTCATTCAGTATTTATTACTCATAGGATGATCTCACCTAGAAACCCAACTTTGCTGAAACAACTATGGTTGAACTGCTATTTTATATTGTAACACTTACTGTAGTTTGTTACTGTATACACATTGGGCTAAAAGTCTATGAATTGTTATGCTTAATTACTACACTATTAAGGTATATCATGCTGTCTCTTACAATTAGTAGGTTCTACAACTAAAAATAGGGAAAATTAGAATTAGCACACACTAGCTTAGATTTACAAAACTAAAAATCATAAATCACATTGTGGCCAATGCAAGTAAATGTGCCATAAGGTGCTTCAAGACTTAGCCATCCAAGATAATAGGCTTGTTGGCACCAAGATATAGAGATGTATTGTGTACTATTGTTCCCACATATAGCACAATTCACTGCTGATGATAGGCTTGTTGACATCATGTAGGTCCTCCATAAAGGGGAATCAACGATCAACTGTTCGAGGATATGCAGTGAAGGGGGGCCCAGCTGGCCGAGCCTGCATGTTTGGCTCGACCAGAAGTCAGAGGGAACTTCCAAGCCTGGCCAGGCAGCCAAGCATGCCATACTTAAAAAGTGAGCCCATGAAGCAGAATGGTAGGGCACTCATCCCCCAACTCAGCAAGCTATGATCCCCCACTCAACAAACCACCTGCTGCGGCCCACATGCACAATTCTGCCCCGGGAATACTAGTGGAGGGCCTGGCACCATGATATAGGCTTGTTGGCATCATGATATACAGAGGTAGCATGTGAAATTGTTCCTACAGATAACACAATGCACTACTGATCTCCTCAGCACTACAGCATCATGTTCTGCTCGACCCCTTAGATTAATGCATTATGTTATTATACAGTCGGTGAAAACAAGTTATTAGTAGAGGGAGGTACAAATCCACCTAGGTAGAAGTAAAAAGTCCAGAAATACATATTTTGTCACTTAACCCTGTAATGTTCCAGATCACACCCCGATGGTGCCCCTCTCCAAAAGCACCTACATAGAAGTTCAAAGTTTATAAATATTGGTATACTGGGCCTGGTATAATTTACCAAATTATTTTTTGGATGTATCACTCTCAGTGGTCTATGCTATAAGCGCTGATAAGTCACTTATCAGGGTCTTTCGCCAAAAACGCCTACAGCTATTCAGTAATCCCCGATAAGTCGCAAATAAGCAGGTTTTTACATTTGTGCAATTCTAGAAATAATTACAGGAGAAGATAGAAGGTGATAGAAGATAAAACAAAGTAGAATGTTGTCACCTGTTCCGGATCTTCAAGGTGGATGGCGTTGGATTGACTTTGATGACATCGCAGTACGAGAGCTTGCAGAATTGCCGGGATTGGGAGGGTCATTGCGTCTAAAAGTAAGAAAAATATTGAATGTATGTAATTTTATTTTGACAGGTTTTTTTTATTGTATTTGTTTCATTGCCCATTGACTGATAATGTATTAATTTGTGCCCGTTTAGGGTACAGATAAATACAGTAACAAGCAATGCTTTTTTTTGGCAAAGCTTGCTTTCTGATTGTTGTTTATTCTTTTTTTGTTTATTGTTTTACTTAAATTGTTTGTAATTTGGATGGCTTGTTTTTATTTCATTTTCTGATTGCTTTGCGTTTTTCATTAATTATTTCTTTTGTTGACTTCTGGTTTAAATTCATTAATTGTTTTGTTGGCTAGTGTTTAAAATTCATTAATTGTTTTGTTGGTTAGTGCTTTTATTTCTTGAATTGATTTATTGGCTAGTGCTTTTATTTATTTAATTGGGGTGTTTAGCTGCTTGTGTATATCTTTTATTATTGTGTATTTTTGGCCTTCATGCTTTTTTATTAGGGTGACCATTGACTGTTATAGTGGCCATCACAGGGGGGCGCAAACTTTTTTCCCTGCGCCCACCTACCGGCGGTCCCCTCACTCCCGCGTCCCCCCTAATCCCCACTCACCTGCGCTCCGGCGTCATGATGTCACGTTGCCATAGCAACGTGACGTCACATGACTTCACGGCGTCATTTTGACGACGCGTTGCCATGGCGTCGCAGGAAGGAAGCCACAGGAGCCTAGGTAAATGAAGGTTTACAGAGGCCCTGCAGCTCCCCCGGCACTTAATTTAAGTGCCTTCGGGAAGCGCGCGGGGCCTCTGTAAATCCTGCGCCCCCCGCCAGCAGTCTCGTGCCCCCCCTGGGGGCCGCGCCCTCCAGTTTGCACACTGCTGGCCTATCATACACATATTATATGGGTATGATATTCCACTATGCCAATCAATGGGTAGAGGGTGGGTATAGTGGTCCCGGGGTAGGTGCTTAGGCCTCCCGGGTGGGTAGCGGGGGAGTGTGGGTTAACCCCTTAATTACTATAGCAGTTATTAACCACTACAGTGATTAAGGGGTTAGGGGCCATTAGATTGTATTATTTATTATATTCTTTCTGGCAACAGAGGACAGGGACCTGTAATATGCTGATGAAGATGCCCTTCATGATGGCAGGGGTAAGTTGAACGTTTTATTTATGCTGGCTGGCTAATGCTTGATTTTATAATGGGCAAGTTAACTATTATCCATATCTGGATAATAGTAATTTGCCCATTACTGTACTGTATGTATTGGGGGGGGAGGTGTATTTATTGCAATGTGTTATAAAACAAATGCCACAGGATTGGTACCGCAGGCCAGTGGGGACCCACAGGGAGCACCCAAGGACCCTGAGACACCCACAGCACCAACTGAGGACCCCTGGACAACCACGGGGTCCACCCAAGGGCCCCCAGACACCCAATGGGACCACCCCAATGCCCCCAAACACCCGCAGAGACCACCAGAGGACTACCAGACACCGGAGGAGACCACCCGAGGACCCCCGCCGGCCTCTGGCATCAATCCTGTGCACAAAAAAAATTAAAATGTTTTTATGTGGGGGCACAGGAGGTGGGTGGTTGTATATTGGTGGTTAGTACATATTGTAATGTTTATTGGGGGCAGAGGGGGTGAGTTAAGGGCCAAGTACCCACTTCACTCACCTCCTGTGCCCTCAATAATCCTGCTATTATGCCTTTTACCCTTTGATTGCCTTAGCGGCTATCCGCTAAGATAATAAAGCTGCTTTAATGTAATTTTTATTAATAGTGTGCAGGATCAGGGGGTCTCCTGAGCTGAAGTGCTTTGATTTATGCCTCAGCGACCCCCTGCTTCCCGAAGGGGTCGTCTGAGCAGAACCGTGTTTATTTGGAGTCCGGGGACCCCCTGCTTCCCCAGATACAGGCCCCGATATGTGGTGTCCGTGGGAATAAAATGCATAGGAGATACCAGCACTTCATAATGAGTAACAGAACAAAAAAGGATCAAAATAACAGCTGCTCCAAGGTAGAAAAATAGGGAAACTCACCAGCAGGGAAAATGAAAAACAATTTATTAAACTACATAAAAAAACATTGGAAGAGAAAAACCGACTGGGAAGCTCAAAGGTAGCACCTTTGGCGTCTGTCAATGCTTTCTGTAGCAATGGAAAATAGGGACCTTCTGGGGGAGAGATATAGAGAGTATAACTGCTATGTGTGACAATAATGTCCATGTAATATCATGCAGGAAGACAGGATCAGCCTGGAGTAGCACTTAACTCACGATTCAGCCATCCTCTGTGTGTCCGTGACTCTCACTCCCTCTCTCCTGATATCAGTGTGTGCGTACACAGATGACGTCACTCCCCGGCGCTGGCCCGATCCGGAGCATTAGAGAAAGATAGAAGATCGATGCCGCTGCCTTTCCAAATAGCACAGGGACTCACCAGGTAAAAATAAAACTGAAGTTTATTCTAAGAATAAACTTCAGTTTTATTTTTACCTGGTGAGTCCCTGTGCTATTTGGAAAGGCAGCGGTATCAATCTTCTATCTATCTCTTTCTACATAAAAAACATGGACAGTGAAAAAACTCCTCCCACGCATTTCACGTCCCCCCTGGCGCTTTTTCAAGGAGTAACGAGTTGCGGGAGGTGAATCTTATTTATTCCTCCCACCACAGGTAAGAAAGACAGCTGATGTCAATTACTGTTGATGAACAGGAAAAGAAAAGAAAAGAAAAAGAAGAAAATCAGAAACTGAAATAATAAAACAAAACCAAAATAATAATAGTGAGATGAAAGAAGAGAAAAATAAAAGAAAAAAAGAAAAGAAACAAAGATACCATATTGATATTGTGTCCAGAGTGTAAACCCATATTGTCAGTTACTGTTTTTGGTAACGTCACATACTGCACCGACACACTTTATTCGAGCAAATACCCAGTATGTACCTGGCAGATACCTGGAATGCGCCGCTCCTCACCTCTGACAAGCCCCGTTGCGTTTGCCTTCCCAGCCTGGGTTCATGCCTGGCTGACGGGCGGCTGATCTGTTAAATGATAATGATTAGGAATTAATAGGCTGAAATGCTTCGCGTGTCTACCAGATGGCATAAATTCATGAATTGTAATGTAGTATATATATATATACTGTGCAGTATTGCAGCCAGCGGGAATAAAATGCTTCAATTCATGCTTGGAAAATACCTCAATGCACTCGGGCAGAAAACAGTCACAAACCTCAATACACCCGGGTATACCCGAATTCGTGGGACTAGCCGAGCTCGAATAAAGTGTGTCGCCAGTGTAATGAGCTCTGATAGCTAATGTAGCTTTGTGGATCTAGACCTCAGTGATCAGTCGGGTTCTGCACTTGTAAATTCTGGAGTGACGTCAATCTATTTTTACCCAGACAAGCACTACTCATGTTATTTATCTTTTAACCTGTGGTTGTGGCCTCCACTATGGGGGTAGGACCACATGGCCATTGATCATGCGGTTTTTAGAACACAGGAGGAACATAATAAATGGGCTTGTCAATCATTATGTTCCTAAACATTTTCTCACTGTACATAACAAATCACCTGAGACTTTACGGGTTATGGGTCTAGAGGTAATTCCTCCTTCTCTGTTAGGTGGAGATCGTTTTAAATATATTTCCAAAAGGGAGAGTTTTTGGATTTTTAAATTGAACTGTCTGGTCCATTTGGCCTTAATGAGAACCTTGACATTAGTACTATTGTCTAATGTTAGGTTCGGCCAGTCCCTAAGCTTTTGGTTCTCTCCATGTAATCCCCTTAAATTTAAAAGGGGCTTTTGCATTTCTGGTTCAATTATGGTTTTATAACATGTTCATACATTTATGTACATATTATGTTTAACATATATACAAATGCAGCAACGAGTATTAGAACTCTTCCCTGGGAGAGTTATGGGGCAGGCCCACAGTAAATGCCGCAACATTGTCTGAACATTACTTCAACATTTCTGTGAGATTCTTAATGGCCCATCGGATTAACACAGCAGGGGTCCCTGCAGTCCCATTCAGTTTGAGTTTCCCAGGTAAGTGTTCTAATACTGGTAGCTGCATCAGTAATAAGATGTATCATTTTTATCTGTGTATTTTACATTTTTGCATATTAATGCATTTTAGTCTGTTTTCAAGACTGCAGATTTGTTTGTTTTTTCAGGTTCTGTGTGTTACTTATTAGATTATTTATTTATTAATAATGTATTGATATAATGTGTTTTTATATGTTTTTATTTACCCTATGTGCCCTGGTTATGTGTAACATTCAATTATTTATTATCTTAATTGTTTTCTCCAAGTGTTTTTCCAATTTTTGTATGTGCATTGTCTATTTAAATCATGTACTTAAGGTTTGTCCAATCAGATTTAAGCTAGCACAGTATTTATATCCTGAATACTGAGGGCGTTTCATTCCCTGACGAAGTCGGCAAGCGCTGACGAAACGCGTAGAACTGTGATGTCATCGCGCAAGCACGTAGTGTGCGTGGTGTTCCGCTGCTAACTAAGGGACTCCTGTATACTGAGATTGCCTCTGGCACCTCATGTTGATCAGCTGCAAGTGGTGAGACCGTTACCATCTCCCACTTTGCCTGCTTTCACTGTGACTCTGTCTGCGGTCGTTTCTGCTGTGTGTGAGCATTCCAGCAGCAGGTCTAAAGGCAACTGGCTTTCAATGGGTATACATAAAGGTCTCCCCCATCCATCTCAGCTGATCGATACCTTTACATGAATTTTACTCTTTATGTCTTGTAAGTGTGTATTATCTACCTTACATTTATTTAAATACATTTTATTTAATCTGCATCATAAGATAATGCACTAGGGGAGTGCGCTTTTTTCTCTTTTTTTCTATACAGTACTGGTTTGGGAGTGATTCTCCCGTGGATGAGCAGCCCCCCTCCTACAATTGGATTGGATCTGGCTATTGGGAATCCTTCCCCTTTGTTTTTCTAATGAATACTCTTTTTCACTGGACTTGTGTTTGATGGATTGAACTCTGGGATTTGTACTTGGTACTCAGAGATAAGTATATTAGTACATGACCTGTATGTGTAAGCGCTGCTTTGTTTTTGTTTATATATATATATGTATGTGTGTGTGTGTGTTTGTTTGTGTCAATTGGAGTGCTACTGGTCGTGGCTAAGTGTATACAACAAAAAAAAACAAAATAGCCCAAAGCTGCATCCAATATGACAAAAATATACAGTGAAATACCTATCTATAATTAGAGGAAGAATGAGCGCATTGAATCTGTCCCAACTAGCTGGATGAAAGAGAACTGCACACTTGGAAAGATCCTTCTTCATCTAATTATAGAGGTAAATAAGAATTTTAATCAGTTAGTGCTAAGACCTGCAATATTTGGTCATGCCTTGAAGTGGCTTGCAGGCTTAAAACGCTTTGGCCAAACGGTTTACCTAAATTACTCTTTTTCAAGAGATATATAGGTATTTCACTCTATATTTTTGTCATATTGCATGTAGCTTTTGGCTTCTTTGTTTTTTGTTGTATACATTTAGCCTCGCCCAGTAGCACTCCAATTGACACACACACACACACACACACACACACACACACACACACACACACACACACACACACACACACACACACACATATATGGGCAATTTTGGGGATTTCTTAGAGCTTGCTTGGTATCTGTATGGTTATCTATGTGAACACACAGCTCTTCTGTCCCATTTCATCCAATTGATTTTTCAAGGATTCAAGGATTTAATTGTGCCAGAAGTAATTGAGCACTATTTTGGGGTTCAAATTCCATTTTGCCTATTGACTGCAAGTTTTTTTAGGAGCTCAGAACTGTTTGTTGATTATTATAGATTCATGTATACAAATGGGAGAGGAAAGATCCCTAAATGATGCACTCTACTCTACTAATCAAAATAATACATTTTTATTAAATTCGGCAAACATAGAAAGTAATTAAAACCTAAAGGGATGTGCTGTAGGAAATCCTATATATAGATTTCTCTATTTGTCGAATGGCATAGGTAATTAACCCCAGAGTAGCCAAACAGTGAATGCCATTGATACCTGGCATCATTATTAAAGCACACATTGTTACATCTAGCAGGATCACCTGATACTCATGCCACAACCCCATAGGGGTCTATCTCAGCATTTGTATACTTACTGTATTCACGTTTAGGTGTAATTTCACATCTTGCATTCACTGCAAGATACACCAAGCCTGTTTGGCTACTCTGGGGTTAATTAGCTATGCCATTCGACAAATAGAGAAATCTATATATAGGATTTCCTACAGCACATCCCTTTAGGTTTTAATTACTTTCTATGTTTACCGAATTTAATAAACATTTATTATTTTGATTAGTAGAGTAGAGTGCATCATTTAGGGATCTTTCCTCTCCCATTTGTATACATGCTTTGTTATCCCTGATAGCACCTCTCTAGTAAGTAAAAATATTCTCAGCTGAGCAGGACTTTCTCCTCCTCCCTCTTATTATAGATTCAGGCATATTCTCATGTAGAAAAAGTGAGATGGGAAAGTATCCCCTAAAGTAGTGGCACACACCTCAAAAATTAAAACTCGGTTTTATTAGCGTAATTAAAATAAAGTGTAAGGGATACTGGACAAACAAAACAAACACGTGAACATATAATGATAAAAATCTAATGATAAAAATCGGAGTGTAATTAAACAAGGGTGACTGGTGATATAGCAAAAAACACTTGGAGGGTATATAATTAAACTCTCTACCACAAGAAAGTACGTTTGTGTGTGTTTATTTGGATCACAGTTGCCCTACTGAGGGAACAGAGAATGGATTCCCTAAATTCCTAGAGACACTATTCATTGTGGGTTTCTCATGGAAATTGCATATCTCCCATAGTTCTAAGTCTGCAAAGTCTTGGGTAATTAACCAACTGTCTAGGTTGAAAAAGTCTATGTATACGTACTTTCTTGTGGTAGAGAGTTTAATTATATACCCTCCAAGTGTTTTTTGCTATATCACCAGTCACCGTTGTTTAATTACACTCCGATTTTTATCATTATATGTTCACGTGTTTGTTTTGTTTGTCCAGTATCCCTTACACTTTATTTTAATTACGCTAATAAAACCGAGTTTTAATTTTTGAGGTGTGTGCCACTACTTTAGGGGATACTTTCCTGTCTCACTTTTTCATATCTCGCCTTCCCCAGTGAGCACCATCCTGTGCACTAGTGTTCAGGGATCTTTTTTATTTATTTAGACACCCTCCCTGTCCTTTGTTAGAAGCGAGGTTTCACTCTTTGCCCTCTGGGCCAGTTGTTATACAAATATTCTCATGTATCTCAAATATGGATTGTTAATAGAGCTACAGTTAGGTCCGGAAATAATTGAATACTGATACAAGTTTTGTTATTTCGGCTGTGTACCAAAATAAATTCAAGTTACAGTTAAATAATGAATATGGGCTTAAAGTACAGTCTACCAGCTTTAATTTGAGGGTATTTACATGCAAATTGGAGTAAGGGTTTAGGAATTACATCTCTTTAATATGTAGCCCCCTCTTTTTCAAGGGACCAAACGTAATTGGACAATTGACTCAAAAGCTGTTTCATGGACAGGGGTGGGCTATTCCTTTGTTCATTTATCATCAATTAAGCAGGTAAAAGGTCTGGAGTTGATTCCAGGTGTGGCATTCGCATTTGGAAGCTGTTGCTGTGACCCTACAACATGCGATCAAAGGAGCTCTCAATGCAAGTGAAACAGGGCATCCTTAGGCTGCAAAAAAAAAGAAATCCATCAGAGAGATAGCAGGAACATTAGAAGTGGCCAAATCAACAGTTTGGCACATTCTGAGAAAAAAAGAACACACTGGTGAGCTCTGCAACACAAAAAGGTCTGGACGTCCACGGAAGACAACAGTGGTATATGATCGGAGGATCCTTTCCATGGTAAAGAAAAACCCCTTCACAACATCCAGTCAAGTGAAGAACACTTTCCAGGAGGTAAGCATATCATTATCCAAGTCTACCATAAAGAGAAGACTTCACAAGAGCAAATACAGAGAGTTCACCACAAGGTGCAAACCATTCATAAGCCTCAAGAGTAGAAAGGCCAGATTAGACTTTGCCAAACAATATCTAAAAAAGCCAGCCCAGTTCTGGAACCGCAATCTTTAGATAGATGAAAATAAGATCAACCTGTACCAGAATGATGGGAAGAAAAAAGTATGGAGAAGGCTTCTAACGGCTCATGATCCAAAGCATACCACATCATCTGTAAAACATGGTGGAGGTGGAGTGATAGCATGGGCATGCATGGCTTACAATAGCACTGGGTCACTAGTGTTTATTGATGATGTGACAGAAGACAGAAGCAGCCGGATGAATTCTGAAGTGTATAGGGATATATTGTCTGCTCAGATTCAGCCAAATTCAGCGAAGTTGATTGGATGGCACTTCACTTTACAGATGGACAAGGACCCAAAACATACTGTGAAGGCAACCCAGGAGTTTTTTTAAGGCAAAGAAGTGGAATATTCTGCAATGGCTGAGTCAATCACATGATCTCAACCTGATCGAGCATGCATTTCACTTGCTGAAGACAAAACTTAAGGCAGAAAGACGCACGAACAAACAAAAACTGAAGACAGTTGCAGTAAAGGCCTGGCAAAGCATCACAAAGGAGGAAACCCAGCGTTTGCTGATGTCCATGCGTTCCAGACGTCAAGCAGTCATTGCCTGCAAAAGGATTCTCGAAAAAGTATTACAAATGAACATTTTATTTAGGATTGTGTTAATTTGTCCAATTACATTTGAGCCCCTGAAATAAGGGGGCTGTGTATGAAAATGGTTGCAATACCTAAACGTTTCATGCAATATTTTTGTTCAACCACTTGAATTAAAGCTGAAAGTCTGCACTTCTATTGCATCTCGGTTGTTTAATTTCAAATCCATTGGGGTGGCGTACAGAGCCAAAATTATGAAAATTGTGCCAGTGTTCAATTATTTCCGGACCTAACTGTATATTAACTTGATAGTAACAAAAAGACAGAGTGACTAGTCGCTCGCCTAGTAGTATAAGGAAAGTAAAAAACTAGGTGCTTAGGGAATGTTACCCCTACAGGTCACTTGTCCAAGTGTTTATTAGTAACAAAAAGCAACTATTTTTCGGTTATTTGATTTAAATATCTTTATTATATATTTGTTCTATTTTCACTGACTTTAAGCAATAATTGCGATTTTTCTATTTTTTTTTCATAAAAGCACTTTTTCTTATTAACCAACATATACACCATGGATACAATTGAGGTTGACACGCTAAAGACAGAGCAAAAAACATTTGCCATGAATGTAGTGACAATTATAAGAGACGTAAGAAGGCTGAACAAGTTTTCGATGTTGACGGTGAAATTACATGTGATGAACTATCTGACCTAACAGTCCATTTTGTGAAGTTGGAAAAGCTTTTGGTGCAAGACAATAGATTGTGGCGGGATATAACCATGCTGGAGAACTATATTAAGTCAAACAGAATCCCCAGGGGGTTATGTGTTAAAAAATATACCCACTTTGGCTTTACCACAAACAAAGTGAGGAAGATTGGGTGAAAGGTTTGGACCAATGCTCTCAGGCTTATGGCGCTTGTTATTCAGCAAAAAAATTAATGACAAAGTTATTCTGGGGACAGTAATAAAGAATTTTCAAACGAAATTGAAACCTTTTGAGAGTTTGGAACATTTTATAAAAAATGATAAGACCCACTTACAAAATATAGACACTATAGAGAAAACAATAATGTAAAGTTTGAGCATGACAGTCTTGATTATACTGTATAAAGGGTCAAGTCTATTCCTGGCAGAAACTGCCTTCTACCAGAAATACACCGTCCTTTAGGACAGCGGTGCGCAAACTGCGGGGCGCGCCCCCTAGGGGGAATGGGAGATTTTGCTGGGGGGAGGGCACGGGCAGATACAGGGGCCCCGCGCTCTTCCCCATGGCATTTAAATTAAATGCCGGGGGAGGCCTCTGTAACTTACTTACCTGCTGCCAACGGGATCTTCGGCGACGTGTCGCCATGGCAACGCAGCATCAAATGACGCAGCGGGGTCATGGCGTGACGTCACATGATCTACGCACACCGGAAAGGAAGGTAGGGTGGGCGCCTGCACACAGGGGAGTAGGCAGGGGGGAAGCAGCACAAACAGTTTGCGCACCCCTGCTTTAGGACACCAAAGAATTCACAAACATTTCAGAAAACTGGGATTCTACAACACCCAGTAAATCTATACTCAAAACACCGCATGTTGAAACATCAAGCTTTACTTTGGATGCATCAGAACAAGAGTTTGCATTCAGTATCATTTGATCATATTGAGCATTTTGGAAAAAATATGAGACCAGAGGTGTCTAACTATTCTAGACAGTCTACCTCAATGACTTCTATAAGCGGATCGCGTTAGAAATAATGTACAATTGTATGAATTGTACAATAATGTATTTAAGATACCAATAATCGTGTTGTAAAGTATTCATAAATACGAACATTGGGAGCCACGCTTGCATCACGTTATAAGCGGATTCGTGTTGTAACGGATCACGTTATAACGGGGTTCAGCTGTACTCCTAAGTAGTCCACCTAATAATGTGGTTAATATTTCCCATTTAATTCAATTGATCAATTATCTTTACTCAATAAGGGTTTAGGTTATGCTCCACAACAGGACTTTCAACTGTTTCAAACTGTAATTGAAGTTCACCAGAAAACTTGCACTTAAAAAATAATTTTCCTTCAAAAGAAGCATAAGGCCTTCTACGGGACTTTCTGTTGGAGATTCACAGATATTGACTAGTCAGCCTTATATGGATAAAGAAGCATCTAACATTAATAATCCATCAGTATCCTATAAATTTCAGGATCAATGTGTTCTTTATAACATGAATAGTCTCCTAGAAGAGCAAGGGGAGTCAATTAATACCTTTACCCAGCCCTTTTTTGTATATCAGAACTCCAGCCTGAGACAGAAATCAATCTTTTGTCCAAACACCAATAGAGGTCTATACATCACTACTTTTGAGAGACTAGTGGAACGAGACTTGAGAATATTGGCCAGTAGCTTTTCTTATACACACAGTCGTCCTAATAATCTTACTTATTCTGAAGTTCACAACAAAAAACAAAAATGCCCAAAGCTACTTCCATTGTACACAGTGCAATACCTACTGTATATATCTATTGTAAAAAGGGTCATTTGGTTTAGCCCTTTGGCCAAAGCGTCTTAAGCCTGCTGCCACTTACAAGGCATGACCGAAAGCAGGTCCTAACCCTCACCTGGGTTAAAATTCTTATTTACTGTACCTGTATAATTACAGGAAGAATGATCACATTGGATCTGTCATAACCTAGCAAAATAAAACTGACCTGCCAACTTGGAAAGTCGGGTGGGCAAGCTTAAACCTTGGGGGGGGAGGGGCCACTACCCTCCCATAAACAACTGAGACCAGCTGCACACAGTAAGCAAAATACACAGATTCCCAACAAGCTCTGAGAAACCCCAACCATTAACACATTATATATATATATATATATATATATATATATATATATATATATATATATATATATATATATACATATAAGTGTGAAAAAGAGTGCTAGTGGGCGTGGCTAAATGTATACAACAAAAAACAAAAATGGCCAAAGCTACATCCATTGTGACAAAAATACACAGTGCAATACCTATATATCTCTTGTAAAAAGGGTCATTTAGTTTAACCCATTGGCCAAAGCATCTTAAGCCTGCTGCCACTTACAAGGCATGACCGAAAGCAGGTCCTAAAACTCACCTGGGTTAAAATTCTTATTTACCTGTATAATTACAGGAAGAATGATCACATTGGATCTGTCATAACCTGTCAAAATGAAACTGACCTGCCAACTTGGAAAGTCGGGTGGGCAAGCTTAAACCTTGGGGGGGGGGGAGGGGCCACTACCCTCACATAACCAACTGAGACTAGCTGCACACAGTTAGTAAAATACACAGATTCCCAGCAAGCTCTGAGAAACCCTGACCATTACCACATAATATATATATATATATATATATATATATATATATATATATATATATATATATATATATATATATATATATATATATATATATATATATATATATATATATATATATATATATATATATATATGCATATAAGTGTCAAAAGGAGTGCTAGTGGGCATGGCTTATTCTGATGTTCAACAATTTAATGTACTTAAAAATGACAACACAATTGTTATTAAGAATGCCGATAAAATGGGTGCCCTTGTCGTACTTACGGCAGTTCAATATAGACAAGAGGCTCTTAGACAATTAAATGACACAAATGCCTATTCACGTCTTAGGTGTCACCCTACTTCTGGTTTTGTGGGGGAACTGCAGCAATTAATTTCTTTGGGTAAACTTTTGTGTGTACTAAGCCCAATGGAGTGTAAGTTTATGAGTTATCCAAATCCCGTGATTCCGGTATTCCACCAGCTCCCAAAGATCCATAAGACGTTGGTTGACCCTCCTGGCCTGCAAATTGTTGCGACTATTGCATCTTGTACCCCGCTACACATCATTTATTCAAAATGCTGCGGATCTTGTTGTATCCTTACAGGATGTCCAATGGAAAAGTCAATACAGATGGGTCACGTTAGACATGACCTCTGTGTATTCAATTATAGAACACAGGCACGGTCTTTCGGCTGTCCGCCACTTCTTGGACTTATCTGATCTTTCTATTTCACATTGCACTTTTTTGTTGGAATCAATTACCTTTCTTCTCACTCACAATTATTTGTTGTTTGATTCACAATTTTATTTACAAAAACAGGGCACGGCTATGGGCACATCATTTGCACCCTCATACGCCAATTTATTCATGGGTTTATGGGAACTTCAGCACATTTATCATGATTCTACTATATCGTAAGCACATTATGTTTTATAAACGTTATATTGATGATTTGATTTTAGTGTGGTATGGGGATGATAATTCACTATTTTCATTTATTAATAATTTAAACACTAATTATCTTAATTTACTTTCACTTTTGAGCACAATATGCACCAGGTTAATTATTTGGACATGATTCTGTATATCGATATTGACAAATCAATTCAATTTGATTTTTATAGAAAAATACATTCAAGAAACTCTTTCTTGTGTGCTCAGAGCTGTCACCCTAGGTTTCTGATCAAGGGCACCCCCACGGCACAATTCATCAGACTGAAAGGGTTTTGATAAGACAAGGAAGCCTTTGATATACAATCCCAGGAAATGACCCGATGCTTTATTGAAAGAGGTTATAGGCCTCAAGATGTCCGAAACGCACTTTTGTATGCAGATTCTTTGAATAGGATGGATCTTATACATAAGACACAGAGACGTTCAAAACGTAGAAATATAATACATCAATATGGGAAGGATGATGCCAATTGCCCTGTTTTTATAACTACATTTAATCATCAGGCTCAAGAAATCAGAGCCATTATACATAAACATTGGAACACCTTGTCCTTAAACAAAGATATTTCTTCGGTTATACAAGAGGTCCCTAAATTTGTTTTTCGGAAAGCTAAAACATTAGCTACCCATTTATCCCCTAGTTTGTTTGTTTCTAGAGGTACTCTAACTAGGATTCAAGGGATATCCAAAGTATTCTTTGTCTGTGGTAGATGTTCCATGTGTCAATATTCCAGATCTACTAAATGTATTAAATTTTGCAAGTCCATATTTAGGGTGGTAAAAAGCTTAGCTACCAACCTAGTTAGAAAGGGCTGGAGTAAAGGTTTAACTATTCTCCAAAGTGGAGTAGGACTATATTTTGTTTGTTTTTGTATGTTTTGCCTTGTTAAAGGAACAGGCGCAAGTGTCAAGAAATAATTTCACCCTAATCGGTCTCCATTAAATGTACCTCTGCACACATCTCTTACATGTATAGAAAAGCAATAATTGACTATAACTCAAAATGTATACTATCAAAAATATATTCATTTAAATAATTCTAACTAATGACATATATTATATATATATAGGTAGTATATGTCCATTTTGTTTAGGTTGTCCTTTAGAACAATTATTTATTAAATTAGAAGGTCATTATATATCTAAATTCGCTCTTGCTTAAATTAGAATATTCATTATTTAATTATTTTAGAAACACAGTATGGGTGTAGTATGAATGGTACCAAAATGCCACCAATTGTTAAGCTATACATTGTATATATTAAAAACCATGGAGCCAATGTACTATGGAAATCTTTTTAATTATTTGATTTTTTAATTAATTAATTATGCAATGGAGGAGGGTATATAACCCTAGAAGAGGGACAGAGAGTATAATCAGCCCCTGACGAAGCCTAATGGAGAAACGCACAGGGCGTGGTTTGCAGACAGTGAACACAGGATACTCAGTAGTAGCAGCAGACAGCAGCCAAGAGGTGCCGGTGGCCATTTGTCCCATTATTTGCCTGCGGTGAGATTTGCAGCGCAGAGGATCGAGGCATCGCTCCCACAACCCACCGGACG